>NC_044039.1:178405584-178705584 GCF_901765095.1 Microcaecilia unicolor | reverse complement strand
CAGCCCTTCACTATCTCTGTCTCTGGAAACATGTCTTCTCACTGTGAATAGAGATATGTGCATAGTGACACTACATGGGTTTATTTACCTGCACACAAGAATGGCAATTTTCTAAAAGCCCATTTCCTTGGGTACAATAATGCCTTACCCATAGAAATGGTGTACCCTTCTAGAAATACAAAGACAGCTGATTTAGGACAAGCCCGAGACCAAAGTGAGTGGGCCAAAAATTTCATCTCCGCCCCCACCAACTAAAGCAAATACCCAAATTTAATTTCTGTCCCCTCCCCTCCCGACATCCCCCTCAAAGTAAACAAAAAACCTGTGCTAGCGGGCACCCCGAAGCCCAGCCAGCCAGCCAAAGATCTCCTCCCTGCTAAATGAACCTACATCTTGGAAGACCTCCAGCAATGTCCCCGAGCCATTGCTGCCAGCCTCTGAGTATGCTCAATATTGCGCATATGCAGGGGGAGAGCTGCAGCTGCAGCGGACAGTGCTGCTGGCTGCCTAAGATATAAATTCATTTGGTGGGCAGGAATCTTGGACCGATGGGACTTGGGGATCACCGCCAGCCACAGTAAAAGAGAACAGACTTTCGGTGGACCTTTATCCCAAAGTGGGTGGATCCCAGCCCACCTGGACCCACCTGTGGTTATGCCACTGACTTATTCAAGTCATTCAACTAAGAAGTCAGTGTACTAAACTGCATTAAAATCAGTCAATAAATCGTTATTGGGCAATTTTAATGCAGGCATTAGAAGTTACCATGTAGAAATAGCCAAATTTACCACATGGTAAGTGCAAAACCTCCATATTAATTGTTAGGGAGCATTTTGAGAGGGCTGCTATGAAGTTAACACAGTGAAAAGTCACAAGTTTGAGTTAACAGATCTGCTAATTAGATGTGATGCACTTAGCTACACCTCCTGAGGTGGCATTAATAGCTTGGTGCTGTCTGTTGCATTAACAGTTGAAGCACTGTAACAACTGTGCAATCCCAGCCCATTCCCTTTCCCAAAATGGCGTTTTCTGTGTTAGCTATTGAACATGGCAATTTGCACATGCTAGCAGTTAACATGCAGTGCTAACTGGTACTATAGCACTGCACTGTTAGTGTGTACTAAAAGCTATGATAAATGGCTAAGGCAGAGGTCCCCCTATCTAGAAAAGGTTATCAAGCAGGGAATTCTGAGAGAAAATGAATATTTTTTATCAACAGCAATAGGATGCCAGCATTCCCACACTGGTAATACCCTTTACCCAGATGAAGAGTGGGCAGGTTACAAATAGGGTAAACAGCTTTTGGAAATTGCCCTCTTACTCCTTCATTCTATAGAAGGAACTCGTCGCCGGAAAATGTAGGGACAGCAGTTGGCATTGCTGAGTTTAAAGGGGGTTTGGACAGATTCCTGAAGGAAAAGTCCATTGAACATTATTCATTTAAATTTTTGTTTTGTTTTTGGGTTTTTGCCGGGTTCATGAGGCCTGGATTGGCCACTGTCGGAGACAGGATGCTGGGCTTGATGGACCCTTGGTCTTTTCCCAGTATGGTGGTGCTTATGTTCTTCTGTTCTAATACTAGCATACAGTGGGGGAAATAAGTATTTGATCCCTTGCTGATTTTGTAAGTTTGCCCACTGACAAAGACATGAGCAGCCCATAATTGAAGGGTAGGTTATTGGTAACAGTGAGAGATAGCACATCACAAATTAAATCCGGAAAATCACATTGTGGAAAGTATATGAATTTATTTGCATTCTGCAGAGGGAAATAAGTATTTAATCCCTCTGGCAAACAAGACCTAATACTTGGTGGCAAAACCCTTGTTGGCAAGCACAGCGGTCAGACGTCTTCTGTAGTTGATGATGAGGTTTGCACACATGTCAGGAGGAATTTTGGTCCACTCCTCTTTGCAGATCATCTCTAAATCATTAAGAGTTCTGGGCTGTCGCTTGGCAACTCGCAGCTTCAGCTCCCTCCATAAGTTTTCAATGGGATTAAGGTCTGGTGACTGGCTAGGCCACTCCATGACCCTAATGTGCTTCTTCCTGAGCCACTCCTTTGTTGCCTTGGCTGTATGTTTTGGGTCATTGTCGTGCTGGAAGACCCAGCCACGACCCATTTTTAAGGCCCTGGCGGAGGGAAGGAGGTTGTCACTCAGAATTGTACGGTACATGGCCCCATCCATTCTCCCATTGATGCGGTGAAGTAGTCCTGTGCCCTTAGCAGAGAAACACCCCCAAAACATAACATTTCCACCTCCATGCTTGACAGTGGGGACGGTGTTCTTTGGGTCATAGGCAGCATTTCTCTTCCTCCAAACACGGCGAGTTGAGTTCATGCCAAAGAGCTCAATTTTTGTCTCATCTGACCACAGCACCTTCTCCCAATCACTCTCGGCATCATCCAGGTGTTCACTGGCAAACTTCAGACGGGCCGTCACATGTGCCTTCCGGAGCAGGGGGACCTTGCGGGCACTGCAGGATTGCAATCCGTTATGTCGTAATGTGTTACCAATGGTTTTCGTGGTGACAGTGGTCCCAGCTGCCTTGAGATCATTGACAAGTTTCCCCCTTGTAGTTGTAGGCTGATTTCTAACCTTCCTCATGATCAAGGATACCCCACGAGGTGAGATTTTGCGTGGAGCCCCAGATCTTTGTCGATTGACAATCATTTTGTACTTCTTCCATTTTCTTACTATGGCACCAACAGTTGTCTCCTTCTCGCCCAGCGTCTTACTGATGGTTTTGTAGCCCATTCCAGCCTTGTGCAGGTGTATGATCTTGTCCCTGACATCCTTAGACAGCTCCTTGCTCTTGGCCATTTTGTAGAGGTTAGAGTCTGACTGATTCACTGAGTCTGTGGACAGGTGTCTTTCATACAGGTGACCATTGCCGACAGCTGTCTGTCATGCAGGTAACGAGTTGATTTGGAGCATCTACCTGGTCTGTAGGGGCCAGATCTCTTACTGGTTGGTGGGGGATCAAATACTTATTTCCCTCTGCAGAATGCAAATAAATTCATATACTTTCCACAATGTGATTTTCCGGATTTAATTTGTGATGTGCTATCTCTCACTGTTACCAATAACCTACCCTTCAATTATGGGCTGCTCATGTCTTTGTCAGTGGGCAAACTTACAAAATCAGCAAGGGATCAAATACTTATTTCCCCCACTGTATATACACATATAGGGCTGGATTCTATAAATGGAGCTCAAAAATGGGCACCAGAAAAGATCAGTGCTAAGTGCAATTCTATAAAGGACTTGTACCCGATTCTCACACCCTAACTTTGGGTATCAGACTTCCATCTGCTGAAACCTAGTGTAAATGCTAGCGATCAAGTTGAACGTGCTGACATCAGTAACATCAAGCACAACTTTTTGGAATGCATCAACATGCCATGCCCCTCCCTTGGCCACACCCCTTTTGAGTTGCATGCGATGGGATTTGGACGCCAGGCATTGTAGAACAGCATGCAGCCAGATGCATGTGCAAATCATAATTGGTGCCAATTGAGGTCAATAATTGGTTGTTAGCGATCAAGTAATAATAATAATAAAACATGACACTTGTAACCCACACTTACCACAAAAATTCAGTGTGGTTCACAAAAGAGTAAACTGGACCAACTCCAGGAATATTACACATGATGGTCAACTAACCATCACAAAAAATAACACAGTCACATTAAAAATTTTCTTAAACATGAAGGTTTTCAACAGTTTTCAAAATGACCACATAATCAAGATTGCCTTCTTAGATCAACAGATAATTCATTCCCGCCAAATAAGCAAATGTGCCAGAGAAAACCTGTTTATAAACCAACTGTATTGGATCTGGATATTGTAAAAGTAGAAAACATCTAGATCCAGGCGTAATATTTCTATGTGATAAACGTATCAGACTTACCATATACTCCGGTACTTCACCGTGCATAATTCGAAAAACAAGGCAACAAAGCTTAAAGACAACTCACACTTGCATTGGCAACCAATGCAACTGTATCAATAATGGGGAAACTCTGTTAAATCTAGAAACCCTAAATATTAATCACACAGAGGTATTTAATAAAGTTTGAAGTTTTTTTTAACATTACATCCTTACAACCTAGGTACATAATATTACAATAATCGATGTGTGACAGCACAATTGCTTGTGCAATCAATCTAAACACTTCCAACTTAAAATTTGATCTTATACGATGTAGCTTCCACAGGACAATAAACACATTATGAGCTACTGCCTTCTCCTGTTCTTCAAACGAGAGATATTTATCAAAAATTAGTCCTAAGATTTTAAGGCAAGACTTCAGTGGAAAATCAATATTATCAATGCATACATTTTTCTCACTTCCCATATTAATGCTCCGGTTTACTAAGCAGCGCTAGCGGCTGTCCATGCGTTAGTGCCAACACACATGGACAGTCACTAGCGCTGCTTCGTAAACAGACCCCTAAATTTGCTACCAAACACTATAAACTTTCTTTTATCCTTATTCATTTTAAATCTAAAGGTCGTTAACAGCTTGTAAGCCAATTAAATTGTGTGTGCATCTCAGGATCGTGCTCAAATTTAAGTGCCCAAATGTGGGCACCCTATATAGAATTGGGGGGATACTGTACACAGCTTGTAAGCCAATTAAATTGTGTGTGCATCTCAGGATCGTGCTCAAATTTAAGTGCCCAAATGTGGGCACCCTATATAGAATTGGGGGGATACTGTACGTAGAAATTCAAGAGCAGTAGTCTATAAAATATGAGCACAACTACTTCAGCGTGTAAATGCAAAGGGGAATATATGTGGGCCAAGCATGGCCAAAAGATGGGTATGTCTCCTTTTTTTTTTTTACTGCTTTTCAGCAACGTTCAGAAGCGGCAAAAACTCATCACCACAAAGGTCTTTCTAAAGACCACTCCCTTTTAGAATCTACACACCGAGGATCTGTATCTTCATACACAGACAAGACTCCTGAGGAAGGCACCGTGTGTGCCGAAACATGATACCCTGTTGAGTCATCCTTGAGTCATCCTCCAAAAAAGCTTTTGATTTACAACCACCAGCCCTGCCTCCCGATCTTGACTAAGCTCCTGAGGATCCATTCCTTCGGAATCCTGTGCCAAAAGAATGGATCCTCAGGAGCTTAGTCAAGATCGGGAGGCGGGGCTGGTGGTAGGGAGGCGGGGATAGTGCTGGGCAGACTTGTACGGTCTGTGCCAGAGCCGGTGGTTGGGAGGCGGGGCTGGTGGTTGGGAGGCGAGGATAGAGCTGGGCAGACTTATACGGTCTGTGCCAGAGCCAGTGATTGGGAGGCGGGGCTGGTGGTTGGGAGGCGGGGATAGTGCTGGGCAGACTTATACGGTCTGTGCCCTGAAGAGCACAGGTACAAATCAAAGTAGGGTATACACAAAAAGTAGCACATATGAGTTATCTTGTTGGGCAGACTGGATGGACCGTGCAGGTCTTTTTCTGCCGACATCTACTATGTTACTATGTCTCTGGTCTGTTTCAAAGAGCCTGACTCAACAGAGTACCACTCCTTGCCTTTTCTTGTGTCTCCTACTTATGCTCATAAATTCCACACTTAGACACTCCCATTTATGCCTGCCAAAGAGCTGGCGTAAATGGGCACACCTCAATATAAACACATTTCTCCTTATGCCTGGAATAAACTTCCTGAGCCTGTACGTCTAGCTCCATCTCTACCTGTTTTCAAATCTATGCTGAAAACCCACCTTTTCACCACTGCTTTTGGCTCCTAGCTACTACTCAATTGCCTCCCCTTGTTCCTTCTCACCCAGTACTTCCTCACCCTTAATTATCTTGTCTGTCTGTATTATTTTTAGATTGTAAGCTCTATTGAGCAGGGACTGTCTCTTTATGTCAGGTGTTCAGCGCTGCAGGCGTCTGGTAGCACTATACAAATGTTAATAATAATAATTTCTGCCAATTTAGGTTAGTATTCTATAAGAGAAACTGTGCGTGATTATGCCGTTAAAGAACACACACGCTTGCAGAGCTGCATTCAAGCCCCCAAACAGAGGCACTCAGTTCCAGAATGATTCCAACAATCTGTATAATTATGCGAGATTACTGAAATAAGGGAAAGAAATATTTAAAAAACTCATAAGATTCATTAAAAGTCAGCAAAGCAAATTTTCACTATTGATTTTATTTGCTAAGTAGAGCCACTCTTGCCAGCAAGCGGTGGTTAAAATATTGCATTATTACACAGATTGATAGCTGTCTTTTCATCAGAGCTCCACAAAAGAAGTGCATTGATTACAAGCCTATAGTCTATCTCGGGTTGCAGCCTTCTTCACGAGTGCTTGGCGTTCTTTGTGAATCAGTCTTATCACAGTTGCCGTGGCTGTACTGACCTCTGAGGGGCCTTTTATAATCAGCCTCGTGTTTGTTTAAATGCTGCTTCCTACATTTACCATTTCATTCTTTAATAGCTGATTATTTTAAGTTACAAAAGTGAGAGGATTCTGAACGATGCAGAACATTAACATGTGTTTGCATTTAAAATCTTCCATTATGTTTCCATGAATGCTGGTGCCAAGGTATTTGAAATAAGAGAAGTTCAGGTGTCCCGGGAGGCAGGTGTTCAGAGCTACGGACAGGTCGGGTTTTCAGGATATCCGTAATGAACATGCAGGAGATAAATCTGCATGGATACTACCTCCATTGTATGCAAATCTATCTCATGCATATTCATTAGGGCTATCCTAAAAATGCAACCTGTTTGTGGCACCCAAGGCCTGAACACCTGCATACCTGGTTTACACTAACCATTGCCTGTCCCTGTAAAAGTGCTCAGAAACTGAGTGATGCAGAGTAAGATACCTGACCGGCTTCTGTTGCCCCCAGAATGATCACGAAACTTCCAGTGGCCAAGAAGGTGAGGGGTGATTACCTTCAGGTTCACTTGCATGACGTATTCCCTCCAAGCATCAGCCTGCAGTTGAGGCTCTACTTGCTGGCACAGGTGGAGGATAGTCACCTTGTTGAACCTAAACCTGTGCAGGCATTTCTCCTTGTTCAAAATCTCAGAACTTGGTCGTGGGTCTGTAACTCCAATGCAGAGAATACAGCCTCGTTTCTTGTTGCTTCTCCTTCCTCCGCTCAATAGGACAAATATACCGATACACAATAAATGCAGGCAGAGAGTTCAGATGCACTTACCATGCAATAAATGTCTGCCTTGTGTGGTAACTGCAGGCATATGTCAATCTTTGCAACTAAGGCATGGGAAGTGCAAAACTCTACAGTAAAGAGGCCCCTTAGTATTGAGTCACGGTTGCAGTTCCTCTGACTCACTGTATCTTTGTTTCCTCAGTCATGATTTTATTTAATTTCTTGTTAAGAAGCACACTCCATTTTCATTCATTACTCACAGCAGTTTTATACCTCACACTTTATTAAATGTGATTAGTTGCCTCTTGCCAGAAGCATTACGGCAGTTTGCACTAAAACAATAAAAAATAGATAACACAAAATGATAATAAACAGGAAATAAAATTACTGTTGAAAAGGTAAAATAAAATTAACTACTCTTTTCATAATATTGTACAAAAATGCATGCTTTAAGTTGTATTTGAAACCAGGAATACCTATGCTTGTCTTGTGAGTCCCACGGCAATCTGTTCCACAGATACAAACCTAGGTATCTAAAGATCAACTGCTGGGTACCGTGCAAGCAATTTTCAGACAAAGGAGGTAGGCCCACCAAAAGCTTATGTGATCATCATAAGGAACAAAAAAACTCCCTAAATCCAATATGGCGGCTCCATCCTATTAACATCTGCAGGTTAGTCAACCCCATGGTACATTGAGGTGAAGTCAATGTACCTTAGTAATTATCCCCCTAAGACGTCCACCTCCTCCCCGCAGGCAAAATAGTAGAAACTATTATAAAGAACAAAATTACTGAACACATAAATGAACATGGTTTAATAGAACAGAGTCAACATGGAATTAGACAAGGGAAGTTTTCCCTCACCAATTTGCTACATTTTTGAAGGTGTGATGGAAGGGCTAAAGAGGTTAGGGCTCTTCAGCTTGGAAAAGAGACGGCTATGATTGAGGTCTACAAAATCCTGACTGGTGTAGAATGGGTAAAAGTGAATCAATTTTTTTTTATTCTTTCAAAAAGCACAAAGACTGGGACACTCAATGAAGTTAAATGTAAATACTTTTAAAACGAATAGGAGGAAGTATGTTTTTTTCACTCAACAAATAGTTAAGCTCTGGAATTCATTGCCAGAGGATGTGGAAACAGCGGTTAGCATATCTGGGTTTAAAAAAAGGTTTGGGCAAGTTCCTGGAGGAAAAGTCCATAGTTGACTCCTGAAGAAATTGCAGAGCCATGGAATCGGAGGTAGGGTATTATTATGGATTAAGAACTGGTTGAAAGATAGGAAGCAGAGAGTAGGATTGCGTGGCCAGTATTCTCAGTGGAGGAGGGTAGTTAGTGGGGTCCCGCAGGGGTCTGTGCTGGGTCCGTTGCTTTTTAATGTATTTATAAATGACCTAGAGATGGGAATAACTAGTGAGGTAATTAAATTCGCCGATGACACAAAATTATTCAGGGTCGTCAAGTCGCAGGAGGAATGTGAACGATTACAGGAGGACCTTGCGAGACTGGGAGAATGGGCGTGCAAGTGGCAGATGAAGTTCAATGTTGACAAGTGCAAAGTGATGCATGTGGGTAAGAGGAACCCGAATTATAGCTACGTCTTGCAAGGTTCCGCGTTAGGAGTTACGGATCAAGAAAGGGATCTGGGTGTCGTCGTCGATGATACGCTGAAACCTTCTGCTCAGTGTGCTGCTGCGGCTAGGAAAGCGAATAGAATGTTGGGTGTTATTAGGAAGGGTATGGAGTCCAGGTGTGCGGATGTTATAATGCCGTTGTATCGCTCCATGGTGCGACTGCACCTGGAGTATTGTGTTCAGTACTGGTCTCCGTATCTCAAAAAAGATATAGTAGAATTGGAAAAGGTACAGCGAAGGGCGACGAAAATGATAGTGGGGATGGGACGACTTTCCTATGAAGAGAGGCTGAGAAGGCTAGGGCTTTTCAGCTTGGAGAAGAGACGGCTGAGGGGAGATATGATAGAAGTGTATAAAATAATGAGTGGAATGGATCGGGTGGATGTGAAGCGACTGTTCACGCTATCCAAAAATACTAGGACTAGAGGGCATGAGTTGAAGCTACAGTGTGGTAAATTTAAAACGAATTGGAGAAAATATTTCTTCACCCAACGTGTAATTAGACTCTGGAATTCGTTGCCGGAGAACGTGGTACGGGCGGTTAGCTTGACGGAGTTTAAAAAGGGGTTAGATAGATTCCTAAAGGACAAGTCCATAGACCGCTATTAAATGGACTTGGAAAAATTCCGCATTTTTAGGTATAACTTGTCTGGAATGTTTTTACGTTTGGGGAGCGTGCCAGGTGCCCTTGACCTGGATTGGCCACTGTCGGTGACAGAATGCTGGGCTAGATGGACCTTTGGTCTTTCCCAGTATGGCACTACTTATGTACTTATGTACTTATGAAATAGATAAGGGGAAGTCAGTGCTTGCCCTGGGATTGGTAGCATGGAATGTTGCTACTATTTAGGTACTTGTGACCTGGATCGGCCACCGTTGGAAATGGACTGAATAGATCAGTGGTATGACCCAGTATGGCTATTATGATCTTATGAAAGCAAGGGGGAGAAACACTGGACCCACAGGGAAAGGGGGAAAGAGAGAGAGATGCTGAGATTGGAGGATATATGAATATAGGCGGGAAAAGAGAGAGATTGGATGGATGGATGGAAGATTCGAGGGTGGCCAATGTAACGCCGATTTTTAAAAAAGGTTCCAGAGGTGATACGGGAAATTATAGACCAGTGAACCTGATGTCGGTGCCAGGAAAAATGATAGAGACTATTATAAAGAACAAAATTACAGAGCATATTCAAAAGCATGGCCCTCTGCCCCTAAACTAATGAGCCTACAATAAACATGAATATAATAAAAAATATTTAAAATCTGAAAATAGAAAGAGAACAGACTGTAGTAAAAGGTGTAGAGGCAAAACATTTTTGTTTGTTTTTGGACTTTTTCCCAATTTTTGCTCATCTTTTCATTTCGGACATGTTTTAATATAAAAATGCTTAACTTGCATTAGAATTTTTTAATGTGCATACATCTATGGTGCATGGGTTTCTTCATAGATTAACATGCAAAATATCAATTTTATGTTTTCAAAATGTTTTAAGGTGCACTAATGAACCGGAACCAAGGAGTCCTTTTACTAAGCCACAGTAATAAATGGCCTTAGTGCACCCTTGTGTGAGTCTCCCGTGTGCTAATGCCTTAAAAATGGCTTTTTCCCCTTTTTTTTGCATTAATGGCCAACCACTAATATTGCAATTAGCATGCAGTCATTTTTTAAAATTACTGCATGAGCATATACTGCCACCCATTTTGTAAGCAGTGATGGTCCATGTAATATCCTTACAGTAATATAGCTGCTCTGACTAATGCAGGAACACTCACTCTCCGCCCCTGACATATCCCCTCATAAAACAGTAAGAATAATATTTTAGAATGTGCACATTTTGAAGTTACCACAGGACGCCTGAGCATGTCCCACGGTACTCCTTTTAGCTGTGTTAGGCAGTGGCATACCGAGAGCGAAGCGTTGGGGGTGGTCCACCCCGGGTGCACGCTGAAGGGGGGGTTCAGGGAATAGCCACATGGCTGTTGACTCCACTGGTTCCCTGCTCCCTATGATGTTACTTCCTGTTCCGTGGCAGAGGGAGCAGGGAACCAGCAGAGCTGACAGCCGTGTGGCTGCTCCCAGCACCCCAGGAGGTAAGAGCAATGCACCGGGGGGGGGGGGGGGGGGGGGGGGAGAGTTTAGAGTTGATGCGCTGGGGGGGGGGGGGGGGGGACACTGCACCCAGGGAGGGATGATGCTGCCCCTGGGGGTGGGGGAATGATGCTGCATCTGGGGGAGGTGTGCAGCAGCAATCCGCCCCGGGTGGCAGCCGACCAAGGAACACCACTGGTGTTAGGCAAACATTAGAACCTTAGTAAAAGGACCTGCAAATGTGCAGAAACAAGTGCATATTCCTAGACTGATGGCACATGGTACATGTTTAACTCATCTGATCTATTACAGTACAAATTTTCACAAATAACCTCCATCTTAGAAATGTGAAAAAAATAATCTTTTGATGGAAAACATTTGTTTCAGGTCATTTCTTTGCAAGCCCAGAATGAAAACATTGAAAATAAGGGGATACTTTCCAGAAATGTTGCAACCCTAGTTTGGCCCTGTCCAGTCTTTGAAGATGGGTTATATATAGCCAGCATAATATTTACTGTACTGGGATTTGCCTTGTCCATACAGCACTCAAATATTAAAGTGATGGACCGAGATCATTAGAATTGTAAGTCTTAGCACAGCACATCTGTTCTCATACATGCAGCTTTAACGGTGTTGGTAAATGTGAAATTTCTCACAAAATTCATACTCAGAATCCCTCTTGCTAATAATGGAAATGCTTAATTACAAAACAACCATTCAAGTAATAACAGTCTGGCCTGTTAATGATCACAGAAACCCTGCAAAGGTTCCACAAAGACCTTCCAGCATAGAAACAAGAAACCGAATGGGAATGACTTGTACTTCATCATGGCTGTAAATCAAAATCCTTTTAAATAGTCTCCTCTGGGAGTGGGAGAGCTTTTCATGGCTGTCTGATATGCCATATGTTTCTCACTATATAGCAATGATACAATTAAGTACAGTTGGAAGAATCGCAGCGGAACTTTCTAAAGCATATTCCTCTATTCATTGTTATGTCATAAATTGAATAGAATACGAAAATGAACTGCATCCATCTGCCACTGTAAAACATGACACCATCCATGCGTGATGGTGGGCCAGGAGTTTTGCATAAGACAGAACATCTGTAGAACACAAGTACTCGTAACACCGAAGATTTTTATGGTCTTGCACTGCTCACGACAAGGTGAACAGTCCATTTCTTAAGTTAATGTCAAACACAGATGAAAGAAACTGTATTATAACTTGTCAGACATAGACCATTGACTTCCATGTAATTAATAGCTGAAGCATATGTCTTATCCAGTGCGACAACATTTAAAGCAAGCGTTCTGCTTCATTTGAAAGGGAGACCTCAGGACCAAAGATAAAAAAAAGTCTCTTTCTACTTCAGTTTGCTACTATCCACACAAATTCATCAGGCAACATGGCAAATGTATAATAAGGAAATACAGTCTCCAGCTTGATTGTTCTGCTATTTGATCTCTGAAGGTCCATTTTACAGTAGATAGAGCGTAGAAATCAGAATTCATAAACCCAGGTCAGGATGTGTGCAATTCTGGTAGCATTTTAGAGAAGGATCTGCCGACATAGCACCTTTTCTAAAATACATGCAGGAATTCATGCGTATTTGGTGGCACCTGCAACAGGAGCATCTGCTTCTGAAGTATAATGTGGAAAACCTCAAGAGGAAACTGCCACTGACATGTTTAATGTTGACACTTAGTAACATCAACAGTACATCAACTATCCCCTAACCATGTGACTTCTTAGGAGTAGTTGGAACATCAAAAACAATAATTAAATATAAGCCTTCTTCACTAAGGGCCTCTAAACCGCGCTAGTGATTCTCGGCGAGGTAAATGCGCCGCAGCCCATGATTGAATGGGCCTTGTCAGATTTGCTGTGTGGGAATCGCTAGCATAGTTAAGTAAAAGAGGCCCTAAACTTTTATTTGGACCATCAGAAGGCATGTTCAAATGAATTTTTTTATCATTAGGCGTCCGCCAAACTTCCTCATAGGTTCCGTTATTAATTTTTAACTATTATTTTTTTACGTAATCATTTCTCACTCCTTTACCCATTAACTTTTATTATTACTAACTCTTGATTCTTCATCAAAATATAACACTTGCGCACTTATCTCAGTTGATCAAAAAAGTATATGTATCTCTGAACCTCCTGACATGATCATGTTTCACAAAGCTGTGTCAGGGTAAAGGTATCTGAAAAGAGCAACCATTATTAAAATTCAAAAGTCAAACTAAAGCCCGACTTTCTTACAAATCTTAGAATATTGACTAACACCTTTATAATACCTGATTAGTTATCTCCACACTACATTCATGGTGCCTGTGTTCTTACCACTTGTTATATCTAAGTCAGCTGTCCTTCTGAACCAATCACCTTATATTAACATCATCCAGTCCAGCTTCTCATTCAGCACCATAGATGATACTATATTTAAGTCATAAATCTATCCCTGCTTTTTTAAAATCCAAACTCTGTTCATAATCCCCTCTTCTTACAATATCTAGTATTCGCCAATGTAAATCAGAAATTTGATGCTGTTTCTCCTGCCAATAGCGATGCTAGTGGAGCTTCTTCATTACCCGTTTTGATCTGAGACTTATGTTCATTTAGACAAAGTCTCATTGGGCAAGTTGTCCTTCCCACATAACACAAATTGCAGTCACGTTGAATAAGATATTCTCACAGTCTCACATGCAGTCTCACAGGAGATGGATGCTTTCAAAACATATTTTCTACCTATCTTAAGGCAAAGCCATTCAGCTGTTAATGACAAAATAGATTCATTTGAGCACGTCTTCTGATGATCCAAATAAAAATGTAGTGAAGAAGGTTTATATTTAAAGTCACATGAGGCTTCTTTTACAAAGTTGCGCTACTGATTCCCACATGGCAAATAAGAGGAAGCCCATAGGAATTTAATGAGCTTCCTCTCATTTGCCGCACCGGGAATCGGTAGCGTGGCTTTGTAAAAGAGGCCCATGGTTAGGAGATAGTTAATGTGCTGTTGATGGACTTTGCTATTCCCCTTGAAAGACTTTTTTAATACCAGGATATGATAGCTTCATGGACACTTAGGGCCCCTTATACCAAACGGAAGTAAAAAAGGGCCCTGGGGTGGCATTGGTGCGTGGGTTTGCTATGTGTTAAGGCCCCCTTTTCAAATAAGGAAATTGCTATGCGGTAAGTTAGACACTTGCTGCATGGCCATTTCCTAAATAGGAGGCGGGAGGGGCTTCAGTGGTAGCCTAGTGGTGTGCTGCCTAATTACAGCTGGGCATTCTAGTACCAGAATTCTTGCCCGGTGGTAGAGTCAAATCACTGTGTGCCAAGCTGACCCTACCACTACCAAACTTTTGTAAAAGAGCCTCTTAGTAACATGGTATTTCGGAAACCTACATATGGAATTGTAACTAATTAACTGCAGAGGCCACAATCTTTCTTTAGTTTCAATTTGGAGAGGGAAAGAAACAGGAGATTAAGGTGGGTACCTTCCTTAATCCCTTCTGATAAGTGCTGGCCCAAATGAGCAGCTATATGCACCATAGAGCTGTAAATCTCCATATTGATATTTGGGATATATGTGTGCAGTCCCTTTCTGAAATGAGGAATACATGTTGATTCTGGTCTCACCCAAGCTACATCCTCTTGTGATCTACATGTAGTGTAAATGTACATGTGTAAATACCAGTTACCAGTGTTGTATAGTAACTAAGTAAATGTAACTAGTTACTGTGCTTAAGTAAAAGTTTTGTTACTTTTTGCTTGTAAAGAAGTACAGGATAATATTTGTTACTTTTACTTTTACTGAAGTAATAATTTCACCAATTTTTACTACTTTTACTCAGTTACATCTGATTACAGTTAAAAGTAAAAAGTAAAAGCAGAAACAAGATGTTAATGACAATTCCTCAGTAAACCAAATGAAACAGCAAAACTGGAAAGAGGATTTTGCTATTGCAAACATCATCACACAAACAGTAGACCATCTAATCTTACATTTTGCTGTTCAGTGAATATATCCATAAGAACAGTGGAGTTGACTGTGTTTGTTGAACTGATGGTCTCCAGCCATACAGAACAGTGATGAGCTGGGTCACTTTGAAGTGGAGATGAACATGAAGCTGGTTGCAATTCTTGGTGAACAGACACATGTCTCTACCACAACAGAATGCTGGTCATCCCATCATGGAAAATTTTATATTGGAGTGACTGCCGCTTGGTTGATAGTCTTTAGAGAGGATGTAGTCTTGTCTGGCCTTAAGACTGAAGGGTTACCACATATTTGATGTGTAAGCATCTAAATTTTAGGCATGCTAATAAATGGTTATCCTCATATTCTATAACGGAATCAAGGCACCAGGGTTCATTTACAAACTAGGCTGTTACTGCACACACTGTTCCCCTTAAGCTGAGCGGGAGTCCTCTAACTGCATTGCTGCCACCAAGGGGTGGTGCTCAATATTGTGGTTTCAATTTCAAGGGGGAGGCAGGTTCCCTGAAATCCTTCACAGCTTCCTAGTCATCGCTACTGAAAATGTGAAAATGAAACAGCACCCCCCACTGGCAGAACTGTAGGTGGAGGACTCCCACACAGCTTAGAGGGAACAGTGACCTTGCATCCTCTGAGTACATAATTGAGTGAAAGACTGACCTAATGGTTAGGGTAGTAGACTTTGGTCCTGGGGAACTGAGGAACTGAGTTTGATTGGCACAGGCAGCTCTTTGTGACTCTAGGCAAGTCACTTAACCCTCCATTGCCCCAGGTACAAGTAAGTACCTGTATACAATATGTAAGCCGCATTGAGCCTGCCATGAGTGGGAAAGCGTGGGGTACAAATGTAACAAAAAAAAAAAAGAGTGACCTAATGGTTAAAGCACTGGTCTTGACTTCCAGAGATGGCCAGTTCAAATCTCACTGCTGATCCTTGTGATCTTGAGCAAGTCACTTAACCCTTCACTGCCTCAGGTGCAAAATTAGATTATCTTCCAGGAACAGAGAAATACCCAGTGTACCTGAATGTAACTCACCTTGAACTGAGCTGCTACTACCGAAAAGGTGTGAGCAAAATCTAAATAAATAATTGGAGGCTCCCAGTTAAATATATATAACTCACCTTGAGCTACCACTAAAAAAGGCATGAGCCAAATCCATATAATAAATGAATCATTGCTAAAGGTGTGGATCACTGCTTTAGCAGCCTTTGTATTAAGGTGCAGCAGTGAGCAGGGTCCTCCATTAGCAGCAACATAGCTTTTCCCCCTAAGTGCTAGGAATGTCTCCATCAAGGCTCTGCAGCCATTACTGGTCATCATCTGCAGTTAATACACATTAATTTCAAAACCTTAGCATGTTTTAGTAAATAGTGACCACAGTTTGCATGTGCTTCTTTTCAAACAGAAGCAAGGGAAGTTTTCTCTTGTGACCTGGCTTGGCCACTGTTTGGAAAACAGGATACTGGGCTAGATGGACCGTTGGTCTGACTCAGTATGGCTACTCTTAATTAGTGTACAGTAGGTGCATTGAACTCACTGGTGTACCTTGCAACCCCGTGGATTGTTTGAAAATGCCCTAATTTAATTGCTGAGCTTCCAGTGGTTTCATTCTGCTGATCTTGGGGAAGCTGGAGTCATTTAATAAGCTGTTTAGCTTGAAATGATGATGTAGATGTGCTTGGAGATAATATAGATTCCTTCTTCATCTGACAATCTTGTTGATATGGCTGCCACTTTTTTGAAAAGCTTTATCTCGAAGGAAGAACATTTTGTCCAGTTAAATGTTTTAGGCACAGGATGAAAACACTGGAAATTTTGAGACAATGGCATTGTTTAAACCAGTATATGTGAATTTATCTCATGCATATTCATTGTGCCTATCCTGAAAACCTGACTGACTGTAGGATCCCCAGAAGCCCTACCAGGACAGTGATGAAGAAAAATGTTGCAGTAGGATTGTCAACCGACTCCGGATCTTCAGGACAGGATAATCCAGTTCTGTTTTTTGCCACACTGACTCCCTACATTTATAGTCCTGCCTCTTGTTGGAAAAATCAACAGGATTCCCAGAACTACAAGTCCAGGAAGGTATTGGGGTAAAACTAGGACTGGATCAAGCTGAACATAAAAATCTGGAGCTAGTTGGAAACCTCATGTTACATATGTGAAGGGAATTCTATAACTGTGTATATACAGTAGCAAACACCAAGAATGTATAACTACTGAGATAATTCTGTGCGTATGTGCAGGACTGTGTATGGAATATAGGGCATGACTTCAAAGGGGTGTACGCATGGGCAGGGTATGGGAAGGGCATGGGCATGTCTCCAACTTATGTGCACAACTTATAGAATATTTTGGTTACACATGATGCATGCCACATTTAGCCACACTCATTTATACCTGCCATTGACCAGTCATAAATGGGTTTATGTTAGTATTCTATGATGCCGTTGGCATACCATGATCTCTTTATAGAATAGGGGTGCCCCATGTTGCATTGGGAGCACCTAATAGAATTGCTCCCATAGTGCTTACAGCTGTTGTCTTGGAGGTAGTGGCACACACTCCTCTATGGGAAACCTGGCTTCTGTTCTGTAAACTGGCTATGGACACCATGGGATGGGAAGAAAGTTCAGTCATCACATGAAGGTACCTAGTGCCCAGGCACAGGGTAGTAACATACTGTGTTGTGAACAGAGCTGGTGTTCCCTGGCTAAGGACTGGCACTGTGATGGTTGACCTTGATAACCGAGGGAGGGGGAGGGTTAATAAGTGAGGGAATCCCATAGGTACTTTCAAATGAAGGACCCTGACATCATAGCCTAGTCGAGACTGATCCCAATTGATCTGGAAACCCAAAAAACTAACCACTGGGTCTCTGAATAAAAATATTTGAAAGTTACTATGTGATGCAAAATGCTGACTGAGATATCACAACTGGATGAAAATTAAAGTCTGGTAAAGCCTTCAAAATATTGCTTCTGGGGAGAGACATGTCATATTGATGCACACTCCAACGTGACAGAAGCTATTCCCAGTAGAAAAATAAAATTATTTTTATGACAATTTTTCTAGGTTTGTCGAATGTAACTTGACATCTTATCACACTGTTATACAACATAATGATGCATAATATATAAATGACACATGACTTGAAATTTGATGCTAGCAATTCTTTCTTTTCAGATACAAACATCCTTATTGCTGGTAACAGCTAAGTGAAAGTGTCCTAACTCAGTCATACTTTAGTGCAAGAAATTCAACATTCTCGTACAGATGGGATCTTCCAATTTTCTTTGAAAGATGGCTCATGCGGCTTTTGAAAGAGCAAATGCCATGGTGTAAACAAAAACATGTGTATGTGGAGGGTGGACAATGACAAAGCTATGGTATCTCAAAAAAGAGAAAGGAGAGAAGAACTATGATGAGGACATAGGGATCCGTTCTACAATTTTTCATAGATTGCTTCCTCTAGTATCCTCTAAACCCAGGAGACCATTTTCAAACTATCTGCATGGGTATTTTTTCACCTGTGGACTTTGCCCCAAGTTTCAAAGTAAAAGTAAATGTGTACACTGACTTTTAAACTTGTCACTGATAAAATATACTAAAAGGCATTTGCTTCTGCATTTTCAAAGAGTTCTTTTTCAAGAAAAATAATGCAATCTAGTCTCTTCATTTCCTCCACCACCACACCTCAGGAATACCGCATCTCAGTATGGCTAAAGACTATGAGCTGTAGATCAAATACTTTTAGACACATCAAAGAAGAGCACTATGGGGCCCTTTACTAAGGCACATCAAAAAATGGCCTGCGCTGGTGTAGGCATGTGTATTGGACGCATGCAGGTCCATTTTTCAGAGCGCCTGCAAAAAAGGCCTTTTTATCGGGCCGAAAATGGATGTGTACATAAGTACATAAGCACCGTCATACTGGGAAAAGACCAAGGGTCCATCAAGCCCAGCATCCTGTCTTCAACAGTGGCCAATCCAGGCTTCAAGAACCCGGCAACCCCTCCCCCCCCCCAAAAAAAATTAATAATTTCAATGGACTTTTCCCTCAGGAATCTGTCCAAACCCCCTTTAAATTCTGTAAGGCCAGCTGCTGTCACTACATTCTCCAGCAACGAGTTCCAGAGTCTAACTACACGCTGAGTAAAGAAAAACTTTCTCCTGTTTGTTTTAAATCTACCATATTCTAGCTTCATCTTGTGTCCCCTGGTTCACATCTGTCTGCTCTACTCCGCTCATTATCTTGTAGACTTCTATCATATCACCCCTCAGCCGCCTTTTCTCCAAGCTGAAGAGCCCTAACCTTCTCAGCCTTTCTTCATAGGGAAGTCATTCCATTTCCTTTATCATTTTTGTCGCCTTTCTCTGCACCTTTTCTAATTCCTTTATATCTTTTTTGAGATGCGGCGACCAGAATTGGACCCAATACTCGAGGTGCGGTCGCACCATGGAGCGATACAACGGCATTATATGAGAAAATAAAAATCAGCACGTGTCCATTTTGGGCCTGAGACCTTACCGCCATCCATTGACTTAGCGATAAGGTCTCACATGTTAACCAGGCGATAATCGTCAGTGTGCATACACTGGCGATTACCGCCCGTTTAGCGCCATACAGTAGAAAATAGAAATTATTTTCTGCCACGTGCTTTGGACATGAGTCAAAATTAGAATTACTGCACGGGGCATGGAGTAGCCAGGCAGTAGTTCTAATTTGACGTGAGTTCTACGTGCGTAGGCGCTTACGTTCCTTTTTAAAAGGGCCCCTATGTAAGCAAAATTGAGTTAAGCTGGCTGTACTATTACAGTCTAGTTTTTTATTAATCTGTTTTTTTTTCTACCTGGTGATCTTGATGCAGCAATCGAAACGCTGGCCATCATCGGTCCTGGTCTAGAATCAGACTTGAATGCAAAGTTAAGTGCAAGCATTTTTTTATGAAGACAGTTAGTATATAGAAGCAAGTGTATTTTATGGAGGGTTTTTTTTGCCTGTGATGAAAGAAAAAAACATTTTGGACTCTTAAGCCTTGAGCTTTTTTAATCTTATTGTGGCTTCTTGAGGCTTTTCCCTCCATTTTTTTAAAGAAATTTAAGAGTGATCTGCTGTTTGTTCACAATGCTTTAAGGATCCCTTACTTAACTTTTGTTGATTGCAATTGTGAGACCCTTATCCCATTTTTGGCTTTAGAAGTAGTATACTATGCTATACTTTGTATTGTTATTTGAATATTTTTAGTGCTGTAATTGTCTATTGCTTATGTTTGATCTATTCTTACTGTACACCACCTTGAGTGAATTCCTTTAGAAAAGGCAGTAAATAAATCGTAATCAATCAATATCACCAGATATGTGCCAATATGCCTAATCTTGGCTCACCTATGGCACCCATATTTTATACAATTATCTCCTATATACTATCCTCCTCCTCTTTGCCCATCAGATGGGTGAGTTTAGCTTTTCCCAGTGTCTCACAAGCTCTGTCTCTCCTTGCATAGTGGTCTTGTGAGTGCAGAGGTTACAAAGCCCTATCATTCTTTGCAAATGAGGGTAGAGGGAATGATGGTGACGTGTGATGACAAACTTCCTCACCCCTCCCATCCTGACGGCCAGAAACAGGATGGCAAACTCAACTGGCCCAACAGCCAAGAAGGCATGCATATACATGCTGAGGTACACTTGCACTTACTGCCCAACAAACATAGAGAGTCATACCCTGATACCACTGTTTATAATATTAATGGAATAGAGGAAAGGGTCATCATACTTCCTTGCTTAGCCCACAGTGGTTGAGAACTTTGCAGGTGAGGTATTTATTTATTATTTTGCTCACACCTTTTTCCGTAGTAGCTCAAGGTGAGTTACATTCAAGTACACTGGATATTTCTCTATCCCAGGAGGGCTCACAATCTGGTTCCCATATATTTGTGACAGTGGAAGCTGGGCTGCTGATGCTGTTGCAGGAAGATAGCTCTATGTAAAGAAGTGCATGATGTCCCTGCAAGAACTTCCTGCCTGTGGTAATATTAATAACCCATAGTCCTATTGTCATAGTGCTGCAATACAAAAGTTGAACACTTTTTCCATAACATGGGCAACTTAACCTGAACTATTCATTTACTCCTCTAACTCCCTTCCCTAAACATATACTGTCTCACTGTAACCCATTGCAAAAACTTGTTCTCACCAATTATATAACACCAATAGAATTCAACGTATTTTATTTTTATATACTGTCCTATCACAAGAAACACAGAGTGGTTCATAACATAATTAAAATGCAATAAAAATAACATATCTAAACATTATAAAATAACAAATATAAAAAAAAAAACCACAAACACATCCTGCAACTTGAATCCCCTGTCTCACTAAGAATTGAGCAATGGTTACGCAGAAGCACTCATTAGCAACTTCCAAAAAAAATTACGCACTTGAAAGTTCAAATCCACCATAGCTAGGACTAAAATACTGAGAGAATAGCAGTCACATAAGATGAGTGATTGGAAGGTTCATTTACATTACTAATCCACGTAGCAGTCTTCCTCAGCCAATTTTTATTTTCCAAATGTAAACATATGAGGGGTAGACAAAATTATCGGAGGGAAAAAAAATCAAGGAAAAACATTCCTTTAAGTTTCTGTTACCGAGTCAGTTAATTATTGTCAGATAGACTTATTTAATACAGTATAGCCCTCAGGTCATGAACTGTCTTTGACACAGGGAAAAACTGCTTTCTCCACAAGACTCTAAATTGTAGCACAAGCATATATTTCTTTTTCCTTAATCTATTTTTAGCTTGGGTTGTCCTCAGGTACTGAAATTAGTCTTCATTCCTGACAAATTAAGATTAATAGCTTGGCTTACTAAAAACTAGGTTATGCATAAATTGAGTTATCCTAAAATGCAGCTTCAGCACAGACTGGAAATGAAATTGCATCACGAGGACAAGGGCATCTAAAATCCATAAGCTTCTTGTCACAGGATGAAAAGAAATGACTTGCCCAGGCATTCCAGATTCAGATAGTCCAGCTGGTTTTGTATTATGAAGGGCCCAGCTTTATCCATTTCACCCCTGTTCCCATGAGCAGGTGGCGAAGACCACAGTGTTTGGAAAGACATGCTAGCACTCCGCTCTTGGCTCCACTGATCTCAATGCAGCTGCACCAACAGGGTAATTGTGGACTGCTGGCAGGTTTTAATAACTGCCCCAGTAGACTGCTGGCAGGTTTTAATAAGTGCTTCAGAAATACATAGGCATGGGAAACACAAAATTACCATATCAAACTAATAGAAAAAGGAAAGAAGCCATCTATTATATAAATTGTATATATCTGTGGCAAAAATATAGGTATGAAAACTATTCACTGTCTCCAGACAGATCATTAGTTGTAAAACTCACAGATCACAGTAATTTCAATTTGCATCATTGACATGCACCAAAGATCTATCAAAGATGATAAGCATGAATAGTACCATTATATCTACTTGACATAAAAATCTGATTATATTATACTCTAATCAAATTACTATCACGTTTCATTCTATAGCACAACAAGATTATCTATCTATCTATCTATCTACCTACCTATCTATACAGATAGATGAACAGTTTCTCCTCTATAGAAGTGTATTCAAGACAGGGCAAAAATGGTAAGAAAATTGGAGAGTTTCTTTTGTTATGGGAAAGGGACAAGGAAGAAGCAGGCCACTTGATCAAGTGTGCTGAAAGTTGAAACTTTCTGACAAGCAACCAATGAAGTATATCTTAGCCTTCCTTCTAAATCCCATGGCTGATGATACCATCATAAATCTGAAACCAGCACTACCTTTGATGTCAGAAGAAGAGAAGCATGTATTCAGAAGATGTAGGCATCAGAAGGGAAGAGGATAAAAATATCAGACTTACAGACAGAGAGAACATAAAGAGTACATACATGGCTCATACACTGAGGGGATAGGCACTGATGTACTCCTGATGTAGGAACTGGAAGAAAGGTAGAAACGTTCAGCTGTGTAGTGCACAGCAAACAAACTCCATAGTGAGAAGCTTGTTAGAAAGAAAACTGAAAAGAGCTCAGTCAATTCTGATGCCACGTTACTCCTCTTCCAGTTCCTTTGTGTTTTGTCAATGTTTTGGATTCTCTTGTGCTTTATAGTCTTCCTGATGATTAGATGTTGCTTTGCCCTTTTCCTGGTACTTTGGTATCTTCATTTCAATGTCTCAGCTGCTTTCCTCTTCTCATAGTAACTTAAGAGTCTTTGCACCTTTGTTTATGGAAGAGTAGCCTAATGGTTAGTGCTGTGGACGGATAACTTGAAGATCTGACGGACAACTTGGAAACCTGCGTTTGATTCCCGCTGCAGCTCCTTGTAAACCAGGTACAAAACTTAGGGGTCCTTTTGCTAAACTGCAGCAAAAAGTAACCTTAGCATGCCCTTGCACGGGTTTTTCCCATGTGCTAAGGTCATTTTTACTACAGCCGTAAAATGACCAATTTTCTATATTTTGTATTAATGGCCATGTGCAAAGGTTCTCATTAGCACATGTCCATTAAAAAAATTACCACATGAGCACTTACCACCACCCATTTTGTAGAACATAAGAATAGCCATACTGGATCAGACCAATGGTCTATTTAGCCCAGTATCCTGCTTCCGACAATGGCCAATCCAGGTCACAAGTATCCGGCAGAAACCCAAATAGTAGCATGATTCCATGTTACTAATCCAAGGGCAAGCAGTGGCTTCCTCCATATCTATCTCAATAGCAGACTATGGACTTTTCCTCCAGGATCTTGTCCAAATCTTTTGTAAACCCAAATATGCAATCCACTGTTACCACATCATCTGGCAACGAGTTACAGAATTTAACTATTCACTGAGTGAAAAAAAATATTTCCTACGATTAGTTTCAAACATATTTCTATGTAACTTCATTGAGTGTCTTCTAGCCTTTGCACTTATTGAAAGAGTAAAAAATTGATTCACTTTTACTCTGTACACCATTCAGGGTTTTGTAGACCTCAATCATGTCCCCCTTGAGCCGTCTGTTTTCCAAGCTGAAGAGCGCTAACCTCTTTAGCCTTTCCTCATATGAGATTAGTTCCATTCCTTTTATCATTATGGTTGCTCTTCTTTGAACCTTTTCTAATTCCGCTATATCTTTTTTGAGATACGGTGACCAGAATTGAACGCAATACTCAAGATGAGGTTGCACCATGTAGCGATACAGATGCATTACAATATTCTTGGTCTTATTTTCCATCCCTTTCATAATAATTCCTAGCATTCTGTTTGCTTGTTTAGCCGCTGCCACACACTGGGAAGAAGATTAAAGCGTATTGTCTATAATGACACCTAGATCTTTTTCTTGGGTGCTGATTCCTAAGGTAGACCCTAGCATCAGGTAACTATGATTTGGATTATTCTTCCCAATGTACATCACTTGCATTTGTCCACATTAAATTTCATTTACCATTTGGATGCCCAGACTTCCAATTTCCTAAGGTCTTCTTGCAATTTTTCACAGTCCCCATGTGTTTTAACAACTTTGAATAGTTTTGTGTCATCTGCAAATTTAATCACTTCACTTGTCATTCCAATTTCTAGATCATTTTTAAATATGTTAAATAGCACCGGTCCCTGTACAGATCACTGTGGACCTCTACTATTCACCCTCCTCCATTGAGAAAAATGACCATTTAACCCTATCCTCTGTTTTCTGTCCATTAACCAGTTCCTGGGGGCACTAGCAAGCACAGCTGGAAATGGCAGCATAGAAGAGGTGCTCCAGCAGTTTCACAATGTAAAATAATATACCTGACCTCTCCTTTGTGTATTTCTATTACTTGTTAATGTGATGGCAACTGGGAAAGGTAATAAGCAATTGAAACAGGACCCGCCATCTCCGATAAAGCAATCAACTAGCAAGGCGGGTGAAATCGGGTCACTTGCGATCCTCAAGGAGATTTGGGAGCAAAAATTTCTGTTAACTAATACCAAGGACGATATTGCAGAGGTGAAGGAGGATCTCGTCATTGTCAAAACTGAACTTACCCAATTCACAACCAGAATTGAAGCACTTGAATCAAAACAACGAGCAACAAATGGTCAACTTTCCTGAGCCACAATGTTAAGCACGTGGTGCACTTAGAGAGAGAACTTCACAATATCCACAATAAGGCCCATAGGCAAAATTTTAGACTACTTGGGTTACCAGAAGGCAAAGAAAGTAACAATCTCAGCTCTTTTCTCTCCACTTTTATACCGGCACTATTGGAGATAAAATTTGACTTGCCTTTTGAGATAGAATCGGTTATATGTGTTTCTGCACATCAGAATACTACTGATAAATATCCCAGAGAGATATTGGTTAAGCTACTCACAAACAGTGCACATTATGCAGCCAGTTAAAGAGCGGGCTCCTATAAAATTTGAAGGTCATAATATCACGTTTGTACTGGATCTCAGTAAAAATTCGGCTCACCTTTGTAAGGACCTCCTCACGGCTGAAGGAGTTAAGTTCCCGTTATGGCCTTTTCTATCCCGCTCATCTAAGAGTTACGCTCAACAACAAAATGAAGGACTTTACAGATCCAGATCAATTGGCTAATTTTTTGGAAGAACTCTAAGCAACAAATATAGATTGCACATAATGACACTTTTCTTTTTCAGGTGCATGATGCATGTGCTTTGCACTACTGTGTTAGGATGTGTTTATTGGCGATTTTAATTTGCCTTCAATTTTGCACTCTTCCTATTGTTGTTTAAATACAATGATATGCTTACCTGCTATACACTGTTATAGAAATTATCTTGTTATAGTAATTACTATTGTTGGATATTAATGACACATCTCTTATGTTTTTACTTTACCAATGTCATATTTTCAATATTATTGCTTCTTTATTAGTATATGCTACGTCTAAGTTGTTCCTTAAGTAAGTTAATACCGCCATTATTGTATAGATTGAGTTGGAATTTCATTGAGGTTTACTTGATATTATGTATACTGCTTGAGTCATTTCTGAGATGGGAGTCCTTGGTTTCCATTATCGCTGAAAATCAGAAACGACTAAGTCTAGGGACGACCATCTCTAAGGACGACCTAAATTTCAAGATTTGGACGCCCCCGACCGTATTATCGAAACAAAAGATGGACGTCCATCTTGTTTCGATAATACAGGTTTCCCCGCCCCTCCATCGGGATGTTTTGCGAGGATGTCCTCAACAAAACTTGGGCGTCCCTTTCGATTATGCCCCTCCACATGATGTTATATTTAATATATTGTATAATTTATCACAATCACCAGTTTTAATTGATGACACTTAAATTTATTTCTCTGAATGTAAAGGGTAGCCACAATCCCATTTAAAGAAATAAAATTCTCCAATAAATTTCAAAAACTTCTCCTTATATAGCCTTTATACAAGAAACGCTTTTGTAGAATCAACTAAATTTACTTCACTATGCACTCATCCTCCTCTTTTTCTCCTGCGGATGGGAAAAGGAATGGTGTCTTTCTGTTGCTAACAAAAAGAGCTGACATACAGATCCTTTCTCACTCCACCAGCACACATGGTCGTTGGATTAAGGCATCATTATCATTACAAGTTAATAATATTAAGCCTACTATTACTAATGTTTATGCACCTAGCATTGACTCTCCTTCTTTTTTTGCAGATTTAATTCTTAAATAAGGTGATTCTCCTTGTGTTGCAGGAGGTGACTTTAATTTGTTGTTGAATCCAGATCTTGACAGAAAAATCCTCTGCTTCCTATGTTAAAAGTAAATCTTGGCATAAACTTCCTGACATATTGGAACAATTAAATCTGATTGATCCTTGGAGATCCCTGTATCCTCAAGATAAAGATTTTACCTTCTTTTCTCCACCGTGTGCTTCTTATACAAGAATTGATTATTTCTTACTTTCAAGCACATTGCTACAATTAGTTAATTCTGCAGATATTTCTTCAATCTCAATTTCAGATCATGCTCACATAGCCTTACAGTTGCCTGATATAGCATAGACAAATAAGAAACCTTTATGGCGCTTTAATTCATCTTTGCTTAATGATGAGGACTGGGAGATACAGGATGGGTCAACACCTGGGACTCATTTAAACTTATTTTAGGGGCATCATTATCTCCTTTTCCACTTCCTTAAACAAAACCCTGAACTAAACAACTAATGACTTAGAAACAAAAATCAAAATAATGGAAGCATTACATCATGCCTCGCCTTCAAGCACTATGATATATGAGAAGCTGTGCAAACTGAAGCTCTCTTACAACAGTATATTAAGTAAACGAGCTGGCAAAGCAGTTTTTCAACAAGCAGCTACATACTATATTGAACATGATAAATCTGGACATGTATTAGCTAACTACTTAAAAACTAAGGGTCCTGTTTACTAAGCTGCACTGAAAGCTCTCCAACTTTTTAGCACATGCTAAATATTAGCTTGCACGATCTCTAGAGACGCCCATAGGAATATTATGGGTGTCTCTATCATTTGCACATGCTAAAAATGTTAGCATGCCTATAGCGCGGCTTAGTAAACAGGGCCCTAAAGCAGAGAGAACTAATATTTCTGGTGTTCGTATCCCTAATGGTGATATGGAAGGGCATTTTTGAAAGAAACGTCTATGTTTGGATTTGGATGTCTTTGTAGAACGTCCAAATCCGGGGGCGGGGAAAACGTCCATCTTTCATTTCGAAAATACCATGGACGTCCTTGAATTTGGATGTCCCTAGACAAGGACGTCTTTGACTTTCGGCGATTTTCGAAACCAAAGACACCCATGTCAAAAACATCCAAATGCAAGCCATTTGGACGTGGGAGGAGCCAGCATTTCTAGAGCACTGGTCCCCCTGACATGCCAGGATACCAACCGGGCATCCTAGGGGGCACTGCAGTGGACTTCATAAAATGCTCCCAGGAACATAGCTCCCTTACCTTGTGTGCTGAGCCCCCAAACCCCACTACCTGCAACTGTACACCACTACCATAGTCCTTACGGGTGAAGGGGGGCACCTATATGTGAGTACAGTGGGTTTGTGGTGGGTTTTGGAGGGCTCACTGTTTCCTCCACAAATGTAACAGGTCGGGGGGGGGGGGGTGTGGGCCTGGGTCCACCTGTCTGAAGTGCACTGCAGTACCCACTAAAACTGCTCCAGGGACCTGCATGCGCTGTCATGGACCTGAGTATGATATCTGAGGCTGGCACGAAATATTTTTAAAGACATTTTTTGAGGGTGGTAGGGGGTTAGTGACCACTAAAGGAGTAACGGGAGGTCATCCCCAATTCCCTCTGGTGGTCATCTGGTCATTTCAGGCACCTTTTTGTGCCTTATTCGTAAAAAAAAACAAGTCCGGGTAAAAACGTCCACGTTTTTCGATTATGGCTCAACAACGTCCAAGTCTTAGGCACACCCAAGTCCCGCCTCACCAAGCCTCTGACACACCCCCTTGAAATTTGGACGTCCTTGCAATGGACTGCAGTTGGAGACGTCCAAAATTGGGTTTCGATTATACTGATTTGAACGTCCCTGGAAGATGGACATCCATGTTCCGATTTATGTCGAAAGATGGATGTCCATCTCTTTCGAAAATAAGCCTGATAGTCACTGAAGATATGAGTATACTTGATTGCTTCTATAACTTCTACAAAGAGTTAAATACTACTCAGTTTACTAATTTATTTTTTATTTATTTATTTTTGTTACATTTGTACCCCGTGCTTTCCCACTCATGGTAGGCTCAATGCGGCTTACATATTGTATACAGGTACTTATTTGTACCTGGGGCAATGGAGGGTTAAGTGACTTGTCCAGAGTCATGAGGAGCTGCCTGTGTGCACACAAGGTAAGGGAGCTATGTTCCTGGGAGCATTTTATGAAGTCCACTGCAGTGTCCCCTAGGATGCCCGGTTGGTGTCCTGGCATGTCAGGGAGACCAGTGCTCTAGAAATGCTGGCTCCTCCCACGTCCAAATGGCTTGCATTTGGACGTTTTTGACATGGACGTCTTTGGTTTCGAAAATCGCCAAAAGTGATATATATTCTCCCTCCTTTCTCACTGATATACCACATCCAACCATTGGTGAACACGATAATGATATTATTACGCAACACACAACTGATGAGGTTATGGAAGTTCTACTGCATATGGCTAAAAGGAAAACTCCAGTACCTGATGAACTGCCTGTAGAGTTCTACCTGGCATTTAAATTTGCATTAATAGCTAAACTATCTGCCTTTCATAATTATCTTATATAACTGCATAATATTACAGGCACATTTACAGAGGCAACAAATTCAAAGGTATAGACCTCTATCAATGACTAATGTGGATGCTATAATACAGTGCAATCCGCTTAAGATCAAGGGTCTGGGACCAAAGAAATACATGCAGTTAACCGGAGCATGCACTTAACTGTTGTGACTCAAAGAAGCTTGACATCTGATAAACATACGTACAGTACTGTTTATTATACGTACAGTATACAGTCTCCGTTAACTGACGTTAGGCTTACTTGAAGTAATCAGTCATAGTGCTCTATACACTACTGTGTCTGTGAGTTCCATAGACTACGTCCTCCAGATGGTATAAACTGTCATAGCACTGACATCCAGTGGCCTCCAGATAAGCCCGCATGGTGTTGAGACTCTCCAGTGCTCTTGCAAAAGTGACAGGAGGTTGGTGAATTTCATCAGCATGTGCCTCGCTGCTCATTTCATCATCTGTTTCATCATCAGCCGTTGCCTGCGTATAGGCGCATATCTGGACATCAGTGCTTTTGTCAGCTGTTTGTAGATCATAATCAACAGCTACGTAGTGATGAAGCTCCTCTTCAGTAACACCGGCTGGGATGTCAATAGCCTGTTCATCTGACACATTTGCAACAGCTGCATCTGTTTCGTCCCTCTCCACATCCTTAACAAAGCTTGCCCGCTTGTAGCAGTTCACAATGGTTGCCTGTGTAACATGATTCTAGGTTTCTTTCTGCATATGTAAGGAATCTGACAGTGATAGATTACGAGCCAGTTCAACAGCACATTTATCCTTGCCAGTCTGGTCATCCATAACGCTCATCAGACGACATAGCACAAGAGCCCGATAATGTTTTTTGAAATTGGCTCTTATGCCCTGATCCATAGGTTGGAACAGAGAGGTAGTGTTTGGTGGCAGGAATACCACCTTGACATTAGACAGCCTGACATCATCACTGTGTGCAGCACAATTATGACAAAGCAACAAAATCTAACGCTTTTGTGCCCGCATTCTAGTGTCTAACTTCTTTAGCCACTGCTTCCTAATTTCCCCAGTCATCCATGAATTTGCGTTAGCCTCATATGACACAGGAAGTCACTTAACATTCTTGAATCAACGGGGCTGTTTGCTATTTCCAATGACGAGTGGTTCCAGCTTCTCACTCCCATCCATATTGCAGCAAAGGAGGATCATCAGTCGGTCCTTCAATGTTTTACTTCCTGTAGTTTCAGCTTGTTTGAATGCAAGTGTTCCATCAGGAATCGCTCGCCAGCATTGAAAATGTCAAGAGGTGCAAATTCGTTCAAGATGGTAGGAAGAACTGAAACAACCCAATTTTCAGCACCAAAGTCATCAGCGTCTTGTTTTTCACCATGCTGTTTCTTGAATTTTATGTTGTTCCTCTCCTTCCATCTTTCCAACCATCCAACAGTGGCTTTGAATTCAGTTAGTCCAAGACTTTCAGCTAGCTGATTAGCTTTCTCCATAAGCAGTGGACCACTGACAGGAAACTGTCTGCTCCTGACTTGAGAAAACCACCGAAAAAGAGCATCTTCTACCTCCTCAGCTTTTCCCGCCCGTTTACGTTTCCTGTGTGGATTTGTATTGTTTTGCCAGTCTTCCAGAAGCTGAACTTTCTGCTTCAAGATACGTGAAATTTGACTGGGATTGACACCATATTCTTTAGCAATAGATGCTTGTCTTTGTTTGTTTTCAAATTTTTTAAGAACTTCTATTCATTCAGCCAGTGTTAAAGTCTTACTGTTGCGCGATGATGATGATGACAACTCCAGTGTACACTCTAACAACTTTTTTTCGCTTATTCTGCCTGTGGCAGTTAACCAATGAGATTTCAAATTTATCGCCCCTTTGTCATGTGCCAATCGGCTTCCATATTCCGTGCGTGCGCTTATGTGGAGTGTTTCCTGTAGAGGAGCGGTCATAAACCATGCATATAAGTGAATCTTGCACTTATCAGTGGTGCGCTAAACCGAAGTTTATCCCCATAGAAATTGATGGCGCCAAAAACGGGACCGAAGTACGCATGCAGTTAAACAGAGCATGTGCTTATCCGACATGCACTTAAATAGAGTGCACTGTATTTGCAAAACATTTAGCCACTTGTCTTCAAAACATTTTACCAAAAGTAGTATCACCTGACCAGAATGGATTTATGAACTGCAGATCATCTTCAGATAACACTAGATTATTTGTTCATGTTCTATCGGAGTCAGCACGATCAACACCCTATGTGGCCATTGCTGTTGAATGGCCATTTTTGTTTCACATTATGGCTTAGTTTGGATTTAATCAAGCTGCAATCAACATCTTCAAAGTCCTATATCATGCTCCGACTACAGCTATTCAAATTACTACTACTACTACTACTACTACTTAACATTTCTAAAATGCTACTAGGGTTACGCAGCGCTGTACAATTTAACATAGAAGGACAGTCCCTGCTCAAAGAGCTTACAATCTAAAGGACACGTGAACAGTCAGTCTGATAGGGGCAGTCAAATTAGGGCAGTCTGGATTTCCTGAAAGAGTTAGGTGCCGAACGCAGCATTGAAGAGGTGGGCTTTAAGCAAAGACTTGAAGATGGGCAGGGAGGGGGCTTGGCGTAAGGGCTCGGGAAGGTTGTTCCAAGCATAGGGTGCCTCAAGAGGCACAAGACAAAGCTGCCATTTGACACCACTTCTCTTCAATATTGCCCTTGAGCCACTTTTAATAGCAATAACAAATAACTCACTAATACAAAATTGTTTGTCCTATTGACTTCAATAGAAATGAACGAAACAATCATTTGGTATCTAAAAATGAAGTAAACCAAACATATTTCCTGTGCAGATTTCTAGCAGATAGACTACAACCTCACAAGCATGTGGGGAGTTTGCAAGACCTCCTTAAAAATTATTTTGGAAAGCACCAGTGAGATCACAAGCACTCACATGAATTACAGATCACTAATCAGAAGAGTCCTAATTCACTATGAAGCTCTTTTACTTAGCAGCGCTAAAAGGTGGCCTACGCTACCCCCATCACGGGTGTTTCCTGTGCACTAAGGCCAAACGTAGTGCTGCCAGGAAATGGCCGATTTTTCAATTTCAGGAATAATGGCCATGTGCTAATTTTCCCATTAGCACATGAGCTCTTACCGACAACTTTTTTGTAGGTGGTAAGGGCTCACGCGCTAACCACATGGTACTCAGTGCGTAGTACAGGGGTATAGCCAGACCTCGACAGGAAGGGGGGCTAGAGCCCAAGGTGGGGGGCACATTTTGGCCCACCTCCCCGCCGCCGCCCTCCCGCCATTACTACTGTGAAGGTACCTTGGCTGTCGCTTCTGCCCTCCTGCCGGCGCTCCCCCCGCCACTGCTACTGTGAAGGCACGTTGGCTGGTGAGGTTCCCCAACCCCCGCCAGCTAAAGTGTTTGTCCTGTGCTGGTCTCACATTGCCTGGTGCCCTGTTCTGTTTTACGTTGCCGTGCACACTCACTTTAATCAAACTGAGCATGCTCACGTATGCTCAGTTTCATTAAAATGAGCCTGCACAGCGACTGAAAACAGGACAGGGCGTCAGGCAATGTGAGACCAGCGTGGGACAAATGCTTTAGCTGGTGGGGGTTGGGGACCCCCACCAGCCGAATCGGAGGTCCCAGAGCCAATTTGGAGGGGCCCAGGCTCCCGTGGGCCCCCGTAGCTATGCCACCGGCGTGGTAATGTAGCTGCATTAACTGATTAGTGCTGAACATGCTTATTCTCTGCCCCCAGACCTGCCCCATCGCTATAAAATAAAAACTATTTTTTCAGCGCATGGGTAGCACACACATGTGCAAAAACTACTGAGAGACGCCTAAGCTTGCCCTGCTGTACTACATTTTAACCTGCAGCAAGTATGCTTTAGTGCTTACCGCAGCTTAGTAAAGGGCCCCAAAGACTTTGCAGTGCCTCATTTGTACTTTATAGTTTGAAGGAGGCAGTTTCATGGTTTGCTTTATTTCCAGAAAGCACACCACTGTAACTAACCTGACAAAAATGATTAATAGCTAAGATGAAGTGTTTCCATGCAGTATTTGCCAAAAATAGCACAAATCAAAAGACGGATGTGTATTCGCAGTGACAGGTATTTTGGAGTCAGATGGTTGTTTCTTTGTGATTAAAGAACAAAAGCTAACTACTGGGGCAGTATGCAACATTCTACCTTGTTCCTGTGCATTTATTCACCATTTTGGAGATTAATGTCTCATTTCTAAAGGAAATGGAAGACTAGCAAAAGGGAATAAGGTTAACCAATGAAGTAAAATTTCAGAGTTGTTGTTTTTTTTTTAAACTTGGAGTCCAGGAACACTGCCTAGAATCTTTTATTACTTTGTGCAGTACATACAGGAAGATAAATGATGTATTTTATCAGTGAAGAATGAATGATCTATGTGCTCTAGGGTAGAGTTCATTTGCTCAGCCCACTGCAAAGAGCAGGTTGTATCCAAGAAAATCAGGCCATCATATTCAAAGGTCACTTCCTCCACCATTCTATTACACCTTCAGGTTCTGCCCCTGGTAGGCAGTGCAATTTTCTTTGTTAATTGCCAGAGTGCCCAAGAAGGCGATAATAACTAGGTGATGTTGCACTTCAAGAGGCGTGAACTTCCCCCTTGTCTTCTCCACCAGAAGATGGACTGGTGGACACTGCTTGACTGGGCAGAAAAGAAGGCCATGGGTGAGACCAAACCATCCTGGAGGTTGCAGGTATGGGATAAAAGGGTGTGAACCAAGGGATTCAGCCTCTGTTCCAATCCTGCTGCCACCCTCCATGAAGCAAAGAAGGTGTCATGCGTCCTCCTGGGGTCTCCCCAAGTAGCTTCCTCTCCTGCTTGAGCTCCCGGCCTTCTCAGCCAGCTCTTCTCCTTTGTTTAGTGAGTTTTTCCTATGTACACCATCAAAATCACTGATCAGCAGATTAAAAACTGGCATCAAAATAAAGACAGGTGCGTATCCCTGGGATAAACATAATTTTAAAGTAATGACAGTGAGCTTGAATTGTCCACCATAAATTTGACCCTTGGAGGGCAGTTGGATCCAAAAACATGATTAGCAGCTGCCAAAAGAGCAGATATTCAAAACGAGTTAACCAGCTAGGAATAGCTACTGACTGGTTAACTCACTTGTTTGCGATTATCCGGTTATTTTCAGTAGCACTTAACCAGTTAGTAGCACTGAAAATGACCGGAGAGCACCAAAGATGAAGCCAGCTACATTGGGGGCATTTCAGGGGTAGGCTTCTACAGCAGTATGTATCCCACAAATGACAGTGCCAGGCAGACTTTTATGGTCTGTGTCCCACAAATGAGAAGAAAGATTTGGATAGGCTGGAGTGGGCTTTGACGGCAAATTCCAGTAGTTGGAATAGAAGGACAGAGCCTGGCGGACTTCAATGGTCTATTTCCTAGAAACACCAAAGAAAGACCGTGATCAAGTATATATCACATTCATTGATTTCATCATGAATTAATAATGAATGTTGCTGTTGGGCAGACTGGATGGATCATTCATGTCTTTATCTGCCGTCACTATGTTACTATAGAGTCAGGTTAGCTTCCAATATTCAGAGCTAACCGACCATATTTAGTGCATAAATAGGGTTGCATAAATAGCTATGTTATCTTTATGTGCTAGCCCATGGTCAGTTAAGCCTGAATACTGACTTAACCAGGCATGTGCTAGTCAGATTTTTAAAAAACCCAAAATTCAATGCCAAAGACTGCACAGGGCCTGGCATTGAATTTTCAGTTTTAGTGCCAGTGGTGGACAAAAAAATACTGTCCTCCACCAGCTGAATATTGGCCGTAGAAAATATTCCCCACAGCCTGGAAAAAATATCCTAACTTAACATAACATAAACATAAGCATTTCCATACTAGGACAGGCCGAAAGTCCATCAAGTCCAGTATCCTGTTTCCAACAGTGGCCAATCCAGGTCACAAGTACCTGGCAAGATCCCAGAACAGCAAAACAGATTTTATGCTGCTTATCCTAGAATTCAAATGATATACAAATGCTGGAGTCCAAGTCACATTCTATCATAAGCAGCTCTAATGTACTTCTAAGAGATCTCAGTAGTGCAACTCAAGCCTCAAGTGTTTTGCTTTGAGAATTAAGCACTCAGTTTGTCATCGGTCTTCTTATAGAGCACTTTTTTCTTTTATCCTTACAAATTATTACTGTAATTTTTCATATAGCAAATTTATTTACTAGAAGTCTTCTTTAGGTAGTAATAATAAGTGTAGCTTTGTCGGACTGCTGCTCCTGAGCCAACATGATGCATGTTTCACATGAAGCTGTTTCAAGGACAAACCCCCTACAGAAATAATGAAGACAATAAGCCCCTCTATGACTATTAAAACGTCCTATATCTGTAGTTATTTACAAAAATACTCTACTCTGGTATGGAATTCCTTACTTTAATTTTCAGCAAAAAAAATCCCCTACCGTCTAAGCAGTGCTCCTCATCTTGCCGATCAGCGCTGTTAAACAAACATGGCACTGGCATTTTTGTGAGCTATTTAAACCATCAGCTGATCGAATCCACCAATCACAGAGTCTTGCTCTGACGCTGTCATAGTAAAGATACCCATTCAATCTCAGCATTCAAGCCTGCATACATAAATGTAACCCAGGTCTCACCCATGCGCTACCTCCAGCCCCGGGCCACAAAACAGAGCTCCAGTTCAGCTTCACATTCAGAGCCAATCTCCCCTCATTCATCAGTTCCAGCACACATGCAGTTGTGTTTGAGAGTGGGTCTGTGGTCCGGAATAGTGATCTAGGGGTTTGAGAGGCTATGCATTACCTTCTGGAGCTGATCGGTTCCCTCAGCTCTCTCTCTTCCACAAACCAGGCAGTACTCAAAAGACTCAAACAAATGCAAACTTTATTTGAATTCTTATAACAGGCAAACGACAACTGGCAAATTATCAGTCCAAAACAGGCCCTGGAAAAATCTATCACTCTAGTAATACCCATTGCAGATTTTGGGTACCAGCCACAAAGAGGCAATCGTTATCAGACAGCCCTTCAACAATATCGCTTACGTAAATGTTAACAAGACCTAGCCTGAGAACTGAACCTTGCAGCACAGCACTAGCTACATCCCTTCCCCAGAGTGAGCTCCATTTACCACTACCCTCTGTCACCTTCCACTCAACCAGTTCCTAACCCAGTCAGTCACTTTAATGCCCATACCGAGGGCACTCAGTTTATTTTTCAGTTGTCTATGCAGAACCGTGTCAAAGGCTTTGCTAAAATCTAGGTACATCATATCTATCCCCAGTGCTTTTTTTGTGCCGGTACGCAACGGTACGGCGTACCGGCACCTTTTTTTTTGGCTCCCCCCGCTCCGTGAGTCCATGTCCCGCACGCAGTGCCAGCCCCCATTTCCGGCCGCTGCTGCTTCTCCTGTTGAGCAGCAGCGGCCGCTACACAAAGAAAAAGATTTAAAAAAAAAACAAACTTCAAACCTGGCTGAAACGCGGCACCCCGGCACTGTAGACAGCCATTAGGCATTGGCTGTTGCCCTGCAGCCGCTCCTCCTCTTGCCTTACGTTACTACGCTCCTCCGGGGTCTTCCTCCAGGGGCAGTGACGTAAGGCAAGAGGAGGAGCGGCTGCGGGGCAACAGCCAATGACTAATGGCTGTCTACAGTGCCGGGGTGCCGCGTTTCAGCCAGGTTTGAAGTTTTTTTTTTTAATCTTCTTTTTCTTTGTGTAGCGGCCGCTGCTGCTCAACAGGAGAAGCAGCAGCGGCCGGAAATGGGGGCTGGTGCCGCGTGCGTCGCGACTTCGCGCCGTTCGCGGGGAAACTTGGCAGGGAGAGAGAAACCAACAGAGGGAAGGATTGGGGAGAAAGAGGGAAACCAACAGAGGGAAGGATTGGGGAGAGAGAGAAAGAGGGAAACCAACAGAGGGAAGGATTGGGGAGAGAGAGGGGAAAACAGATGGAAGGATGGGGAGAGAGAGGGAAAAACAGATGGAAGGATTGGGGAGAGAGGGGAAAAACAGATGGAAGAATGGGGAGAGAGAGGGAAAAACACAGATGGAAGGATTGGGGAGAGAGGGAAAAACAGATGGAAGGATGGGGAAAGAGGGAAAAACACAGATGGAAGGATTGGGGAGAGAGGGAAAAACAGATGGAAGAATGGGGAGAGAGAGGGAAAAACACAGATGGAAGGATTGGGGAGAGAGGGAAAAACAGATGGAAGGATGGGGAAAGAGAGAGGGAAAAACACAGATGGAAGGATTGGGGAGAGAGGGAAAAACAGATGGAAGGATGGGGAAAGAGAGGGAAAAACAGATGGAAGGATTGGGGAGAGAGGGGAAAAACAGATGGAAGGATGGGGAGAGAGAGGGAAAAACACAGATGGAAGGATTGGGGAGAGAGGGAAAAACAGATGGAAGGATGGGGAAAGAGAGAGGGAAAAACACAGATGGAAGGATTGGGGAGAGAGGGAAAAACAGATGGAAGGATGGGGAAAGAGAGAGGGAAAAACACAGATGGAAGGATTGGGGAGAGAGGGAAAAACAGATGGAAGAATGGGGAGAGAGAGGGAAAAACACAGATGGAAGGATTGGGGAGAGAGGGAAAAACAGATGGAAGGATGGGGAAAGAGAGAGGGAAAAACACAGATGGAAGGATTGGGGAGAGAGGGAAAAACAGATGGAAGGATGGGGAAAGAGAGGGAAAAACAGATGGAAGGATTGGGGAGAGAGGGGAAAAACAGATGGAAGGATGGGGAGAGAGGGAAAAACACAGATGGAAGGATTGGGGAGAGAGGGAAAAACAGATGGAAGGATGGGGAAAGAGAGAGGGAAAAACAGATGGAAGGATTGGGGAGAGAGGGAAAAACAGATGGAAGGATGGGGAAAGAGAGGGAAAAACAGATGGAAGGATTGGGGAGAGAGGGGAAAAACAGATGGAAGGATGGGGAGAGAGAGAAAGAGGGAAAACAACAGAGGGAAGGATTGGGGAGAGAGAGAGGGAAAACAACAGAGGGAAGGATTGGGGAGAGAGAGAGAGGGAAAACAACAGGGAAGGATTGGGAGAGAGAGAGAGAGGGAAAACAACAGAGGGAAGGATTGGGGAGAGAGAAAAAGGGAAAACAACAGAGGGAAGGATTGGGGAGAGAGAGAAAGAGGGAAAACAACAGGGAAGGATTGGGGAGAGAGAGGGAAAACAGATGGAAGGATTGGGGAGAGAGGGGAAAAACAGATGGAAGGATTGGGAAGAGAGGGGAAAAACAGATGGAAGGATGGGGAGAGAGAGGGAAAAACACAGATGGAAGGATTGGGGAGAGAGGGAAAAACAGATGGAAGGATGGGGAAAGAGAGAGGGAAAACAGATGGAAGGATGGGGAGAGAGAGAGGGAAAACGGAAGGATAGGGAGAGAAAGAGGGAAGACACTGGATGGAAGAATGCAGAAAGAAATAGGGGAGACACTGGAAGGATGGGGAGAGAAAGCAGAACTGCTGGATGGAAAAGGGGAATAGAGAAAGACTGGAGAATAAGAGGAAGGGGCATGGGGAGAACAAGGGTGAGGAAAAGATAAAAAGCCACAGGTAGATGAAGGAAATTAAAGAATGGATAGTAAGAATGAATTAAATCTGGACAGAGAGCGAGCCTGAAAAATATTGAAGAAAGCAAAGAAAAAGGAGACAAAAATGACAAATGGCACAGAAGAGTTAAGCAAAAACAAAGGAAAGGAGAATCACAGACTGGGACCAATATGGAAAGAAAAACAGTCACCAGACAACAAAGGTAGAAAAAAATCATTTTATTTTCATTTTAGTGTTTGTAATATGTCCAATTTGAGAATTTACATTGGCTGTCTTATTTTGCACTGGGTATACTGGAGCTGTAAGAGCTTACAGAGATTATTTATAATGAAAAAAAATCACATTATTTTTTTCTCCTATAGTAACTGTAATATTTTCAATGATGTCTGTTTATATGCGCCATGGCTGGTATAGGGGGTGTGGCTATCATAGGGGTGGAGCCATATGTGGTGACCCCGCCCACAATGAATACCGGCACCTTTTTTTCTACAAAAAAAGCACTGTCTATCCCTCTCCCTTGATCCAACTTTTTGGTCACCCAGTCAAAGAAATTAATCAGATTTGTCTGACAAGATCTGTTCTAGGGTCCTGCAATCCATTGAATTCCAGAAACTTCACTATTTTTTGTTTTAAAAGTGTTTCCTTTAATTTACTTACCACACTATAATTCCCAACCGCTTCCTTACTTCTACTTTTGTGGAGAGGGACCACATCTGCTCTTTTCTAGTCCTCTGGGACCACTACCGACTCTAGAGAAACATTGAAAAGGTCAGCTAGCGGAGCCACAAGAACTTCTCTAAAATTTCTTCAGTACCCTCAGCTGCAGTGCTTTTTTTGTGCCGGTACACGCCGGTACAGCGTACCGGCACCTTTTTTTCCTAGGGCCAGCTCACCTGCCTGCCCGTAGCTCCCCGACAGCCCTGCTTTCTGTTCCTGCTTCCGTGACATGTTTAAATCTTTTATTTTTTTTAACCTGAAGTCGCAGTGCTGGTGCCGGTGTTAGTGATAGCACAGGCTCGCCTCGTCCAGCCTTCCCTTCCCGAGTCTCAGTGTCCCGCCTTCCTCTGATGTAGTTTCCTGTTTCTGTGAGGGCGGGACACTGAGACTCGGGAAGGGAAGGCTAGAGGAGGCGAGCCTGTGCTATCACTGATGCCGGCGCTGCGACTTCAGGTTAAAATAAAATAAAAGATTTAAACGCGTCGCGGGGCAGCAGGAACAGAAAGCAGGGCTGTCGGAGAGCTAAGGGCGGGCAGGTGGGGCTGGGGTTGGTACTGGAACTTGATGGGGCTGAAAAGGGGGGCAGGTGGAGGCTGGGGTGAGTTACTGGACATGGAGGGGAGGATAGGGGGCAATGGAGAATCGCTGGACATGGAGGGAAGGGCAGAGGAGAATCGCTGGACATGGAGGGGAGGGCAGGGGAGAGAGGAGAATCACTGGACATGGTTGGGAGGGGAGGGCAGGAGGGAGAGCACAGTTGCTGGACATGGATGGATGGAGGGAAGGGCAGGAGAAATGCTGAACATGGACGGAGGAGAGGGAAGACAGGAAGGAGATGCACATGGACAGAGGGGAGGGGAGAGAGGAGAAATGCTGGACATGAATGGAGTGGAGGACAGGGAAGAGAGGAGAAGTGGAGGGAAGGACAGAGGAAGGAGATGCACATGGCTGGAGGGGAAGGGAGAGAGAAGAAATACTGGACACAAATGGAGGGGTGGGAAGAAAGAGGAAGTAGATGCATATGGATGGAGTGGAGGGGGAGAGGAGAAATGCTGGCCATGGATGGAGGGGAGGGAAGACAGAGGAGATGCACATGGATTTCGAGGAGAGAGGAGAAATTCTGGACATGAATGGAGGGGAGAGAGTTGAAATGCTGGACATGGATGGAGATGAGGGAAGAGAGGAAGTGAGATGAACATGGATGGAGGGGAGGAGAAATATTGCACATGAATGGTGGGAAGAGGAAAAATGCTGGACGTGGATGGAAAGAGGAAGAAGATCCATACTGATGAGATGAGGGAAAGGGAAAAGAGGAGAAAAACTGCACATGGATGGATAAAATAAGCAAAAGCTGGATCCTCTCTATACCTCTGGAGGACCCAGCTTTTACCTATGGATATAGGGCAAGAAATGAAGACGAAGAAAGGAGGAAAGTAAAGAAATAAATGGAAAGGAAGCCCTGGAAACTGAGTTAAGGGAACAGATAGAGAGCAGCAGAATCAGAGACTGGGACCAACATGATCAGAAAAACAAAGTCACTAGACAACAAAGGTAGAAAAAGTCATTTTATTTTCATTTTAGTGTTTGGAAGATGTCCAATTTGAGAATTTCTATCTGCTGTCTTATCTTGCACTGGGTATACTGGAGTTGTAACAGCTTATAAAAATTATTTATAATGAAAAAAAATCACAAGTTATTTTTTTCTCCTACACTGGGTAGTATTTTCAATGATACTGCTTATATGCGCCATGGCTGGTTTAAGGGGTGTGGCTAGTGTGGGTGTAGCTACCATAGGGGCAGAGCCATAGATAGTGATCCCACCCATAAAAAAGCACTGCTCAGATGTATGTCATCTGGCCCCGTTGCTTTGTCCACCTTTAGCTCTTCACGAACACAGTCCTCTGAAAATCGATCAGAGTCTACCACACCTCCATTCCTATTTGTGTTTATCTTTAGCAGTCCTGCTCCTTGCCCTTCATCTGAGAAAACAGAACAGAAATATTTGTTAAGCAATTCTACCTTATCTTAGTGTCTCTGTATTTCTGCCCTTCACCTTTGAGTCTCACAATGCCGCTTTTGTACTTCCTCCTATCACTAACATATCAAAAGTCTTGTCCCCCCCCCATTTTACCATATTGACTATTTTTTTCTTCCATTTGCATTTTTGTTTTTCTAACTACTAATTTCAGAAAATGTGTCTTCCTTATTGAGGTTGCTGCTGGTTGAGCTATCTAGATAGCAAGGCATTTACATGTTTTGTAAAACTAGAACAAGTGGCACTAATTTTTTTAAAGTTTTTTTGTTTTGGAATTGTCAAAATCCTGATTGGTTAAACTATAGCACATGTTGATTCTTTTCTTTAAAAACCATAAGCAGTGTGTGGTAAGTAGAGAAGTTATGAACATACAATGACTCAAGTAAGTCTGGTACTGTGTATGTCTGAGGATTGAAAATTGTTTTGATAAACTGATTGTGTGATTTGTTATATGTGTGATTTGTTATATATTATTATTATTATTTATTGCATTTGTACCCCACATTTTCCCACCTATTTGCAGGCTCAATGTGGCTTACAGAGTGTTGTTATGACAAAGTCATGACAGGATATTGGATACAATCAATAGTATGCAGAAGATGGATGAGGAATTAGAGAAGATGGTGTTAGATAGGATAGTTTAGGAGGTGATTTGTGTCTTTAAGGGTTCTTTTTGTAGGCTCTATTGAAGAGATGTGTCTTCAGAGATTTGCGAAAGTTGCTTAGATTGTCCATAGTTTTTAGGACTGGGGGTAACCCATTCCATATCTGTGTACTTCTGTAGGAGAAGGTAGTGGCGTATGCCTGCTTATATTTAAGTCCTTTACAACTGGGGAAGTTCAGATTGAGGAATTTGTGGGCTGATCTCTTGGCATTTCTGGGCAGTAGGTCCACAAGATTAAACATGTACAGTGGGGCATCTGCGTGAATGATCTTGTGTACGATCGTGCAGATCTTGAATTCGATACATTCCTTGAGTGGAAGCCAGTGATATTGAGTTGAACTGCATTGTAAATGGAAGTAATTTAGCCCCGTGGCAGCCAGACACAACAGAGCGGCCATTGTTGGTGTTTTATGGTGGTTGAATCTTTGAATCTATTTAATGTAAATGAGGTATTTTAGAAAGAACGTCCAGCTCAGAATGTGGACGTCTGAGTCAGTACGTCAGAAATGGATTTCCATCTCACCTGTAATTGAGAACTAGATACAGCCTGTTCTAAAATACGTGAGATGGATGTCTATGTACCGGAAATGTCCCCCATGAATGTCTAGTTTACAAACTGAGGGGTCCTTTTACAAAGGCGCACTGAAAAACGGCTTGCGGTAGTGTAGACGCGGGTTTTGTGTACGCGCAGATCCATTTTTCAGCACGCCTGCAAAAAATGGCTCTTTTGTTTTGCCGAAAATGGACATGCGGCAAAATCAAAATTTCCGCGCGTCCATTTTGGGTCCAAGACCTTACCGCCAGCCACAGACCTAGCGGTAAAGAATTTGGCCGGTAATGACCTACGCACATCAGATGCCACTTGGCATGTGCCCGCTACGCATGCCAGAAAATAAAAAAATATTTTTCAGACACGTGTAGCAGACATGTGCCAAAATTGAAATTACCGCAAGGGCCACGCGGTAACTGGGTGGTAACTCCAATTTGGTGCCTATGCGGCTTAGTAAAAGGGGCCCTGAAATGTCTAAATTATGAACAGGGCAAAATGAGCGGCATGGCTGTCTGCGTGGCAACGGAAATGCATCCATATTATAAAATGGCCACAAAGACATTTCATGTGGAGGAGTAGCCTAATGGTTAAAGTAGCCAATTAACAGCCAGTGATTGCTGGTTCAAGCCCCACTGCAGCTTTTTGTACTTTGTTTCTTTTTTTTGTTTGTTTGTTTTTTTAATTGTGAGCAATTCAGAGACAGAAAAATACCTACTGTGACTTCTTTTATCTCCATTCAGTGGAGAATTGCTCAATCAGAGAGCCTTTCTGTAACCTGGACATGACAGGTACCAGGTCTAAATACGAATGTCCATCTTTGTAGACTTGGACTTCCCTTACCCTTCAGTGATCAGAGTTGGACGTCCATATTTTGGGGCCTTGCCATATGGACATACTGCAGTGTTAGACATCCATATCCTGCCTTTGTAAAATAATGATCTAAATGTCCATGAAATATGGATGTCTAAATGCCCGTTTTCAGACATCCAAAACAAGAATAGAGCTTTTCCCATGCACAGAAAAGTGCCTCATATTTTACAGTGTTGAATTTAAATTATGAATCTTTACTCATTTAATACTACTCAAGAGTTGAAACCTTCTGTATTTTTGCATGATGATGTTAAATTATGAAGCTGCTACCCATTATGTTTGTGATTTGCACATGATTTAATGGAGTTTTTAATAACCCATGATGTGCTGCAATTGATTAATTCAGAGGCTCAGTCGCACCGTAATAGTCACTGAGGTCTTTTTCTCCATTTAAATAAATCCACAGGTGGAGCATAATTGAGCACTGGTTCATTTTTATTCATCAACTGTGGCAAAGAATGTTTGATTACAAATTTTAGGTCCTGATTTTGGGTGTGCCTTAGCTAAGGGTGTAGAAACACTTACTGATAACATTATATATCTGCGGGTGAAGGGATAGTGAGCTGTCAAGTATGACACCTAAAATCTTTAAAGAATTTTTGAGTGGAACTGCAACATCTTGAATCATAGGTGGGGTGTGTAACCTGGATTGGCCACTGTTGGAAACAGGATTCTAAGCTTGATGGACCTTTGGTCTGTCCCAGTATGGCAACACATATGTTCTTATGTATGTGTGTATCTGGACATGCAAGCATACACAATCTCCTTGTTCAGTACCCTTATTTTATCATCCCCACCATAGTAATTCCCTTATCTCTTATTTGTCCTGTTTGTCTGTCATAATTAGATTGTAAGCTCTGTCGAGCAGGGCCTGTCTCTTCATGTTCAATTGTACAGTGCTGCGTACGTCTAGTAGCGCTATAGAAATGAGAAGTAGTAGTAGTAGGTATAGGGAATGGAGGGGTGATTTTTTTGGAGGGCATGGAAGCATTTTCCAGCTAGCACATTCCAATTAGCATTCACTAACTGGATAACACAAGGTTTAGTGCAGGAGCCCTTAGTGCCTCCTAAATAGGAGGCATAAGTGCTCCCATGTTATTATTATTATGAACATTAATATTAATATGAACATTAGCACATAACCTGCAAAAAATAGCCTACAAAATATGACATGGAAAATCTGGGCTTAGCATGTGGGAAAATCCCGTGTTAGAATGCGCTAAGCCCAGAGTTTACCACCCTTTAGTAAAAGTACCCCTAAATTATTTGCCTGCATTTTTTTTGAAAATTTTGAAGTGCTTTCATAATAAGTACATAAGTAGTGCCATACTGGGAAAGACCAAAGGTCCATCTAGCCCAGCATCCTGTCACCGACAGTGGCCAATCCAGGTCAAGGGCACCTGGCACGCTCCCCAAACGTAAAAACATTCCAGACAAGTTATACCTAAAAATGCGGAATTTTTCCAAGTCCATTTAATAGCGGTCTATGGACTTGTCCTTTAGGAATCTATCTAACCCCTTTTTAAACTCCGTCAAGCTAACCGCCCGTACCACGTTCTCCGGCAACGAATTCCAGAGTCTAATTACACGTTGGGTGAAGAAAAATTTTCTCCGATTCGTTTTAAATTTACCACACTGTAGCTTCAACTCATGCCCTCTAGTCCTGGTATTTTTGGATAGCGTGAACAGTCGCTTCACATCCACCCGATCCATTCCACTCATTATTTTATACACTTCTATCATATCTCCCCTCAGCCGTCTCTTCTCCAAGCTGAAAAGCCCTAGCCTTCTCAGCCTCTCTTCATAGGAAAGTCGTCCCATCCCCACTATCATTTTCGTCGCCCTTCGCTGTACCTTTTCCAATTCTACTATATCTTTTTTGAGATACGGAGACCAGTACTGAACACAATATTCCAGGTGCGGTCGCACCATGGAGCGATACAACGGCATTATAACATCCGCGCACCTGGACTCCATACCCTTCCTAATAACACCCAACATTCTATTCGCTTTCCTAGCCGCAGCAGCACACTGAGCAGAAGGTTTCAGCGTATCATCGACGACGACACCCAGATCCCTTTCTTGATCCGTAACTCCTAACGCGGAACCTTGCAAGACGTAGCTATAATTCGGGTTCCTCTTACCCACATGCATCACTTTGCACTTGTCAACATTGAACTTCATCTGCCACTTGCACGCCCATTCTCCCAGTCTCGCAAGGTCCTCCTGTAATCGTTCACATTCCTCCTGCGACTTGACGACCCTGAATAATTTTGTGTCATCGGCGAATTTAATTACCTCACTAGTTATTCCCATCTCTAGGTCATTTATAAATACATTAAAAAGCAACGGACCCAGCACAGACCCCTGCGGGACCCCACTAACTACCCTCCTCCACTGAGAATACTGGCCACGCAATCCTACTCTCTGCTTCCTATCTTTCAACCAGTTCTTAATCCATAATAATACCCTACCTCCGATTCCATGACTCTGCAATTTCTTCAGGAGTCTTTCGTGCGGCACTTTGTCAAACGCCTTCTGAAAATCCAGATATACAATATCAACCGGCTCCCCATTGTCCACATGTTTGCTTACCCTCTCAAAAAAATGCATTCATTTTTATCTATCTATCAAAATGTTCTATCAAATTCGGTCATAAATACCTTGCTCCTTTAAACTAGGGCAAAGTTTCAGGTATCCTTGCTCTCCACAGCAGCCAAAGGGCACTGAGTGGACCTACATAACTGCAGAACTGCCTGTCAGTGAAGTTACTCTGTTACTATTGATGCTCCAAAAAAAAAAATACCATTTAATAGTACCAATTTCTCTACTAATTTAAACTCAGATAGAAGTAACTGTTCATGTTTATTTATTTTTGATATACCTGCCAGGCATCAAAGGGGTTTTCATAAAACTGGTTCATTTTTGAATTGACCCTGCAGATGCTGACTGAAATTCTTTACCAAGGAAAGGCCAAAAGAGAAATTGCTTCAACCTGCTGTCACTTTTCAGAATCATTCACCACTAAAAATGCATTTCACCCCACTTGTGCAACTTTTCCCTATCAGTTCTTGACCTATGTTTGGTGGATACCTATCATAAAGTACCTTTCAATAAAATATATATAAGTACATATGTACATAAGTGTTGCCATACTGAACAGACAGAAGGTTCATCAAGCCCAGCATCCTGTTTCCAACAGTGACCAATCCAGATCACAAGTACCTGGCAAGATCCCAAAACAGTACAATACATTCCATGCTGCTTATCCTAGAAATTAGCAGTGGATTTTCCCAAGTCCATTTTAATAATGACTTATGGACTTTTCTTATAGGAAGCTATCCAAACCTTTTTTTAAACAGCGCTAAGCTAACTGCTTTTATCACATTGTCTGGCAATGAATTCCAGAGTTTAATTACACATTGAGCAAAGAAATATTTTCTCCGATTCTTTTTAAATTTACTACATTGTAGCTTCATTACGTGCCCCCTGGCCTTAGTGTTTTTGGAAAGAGTAAACAAGCAATTCACGTCTACCCGTTCCACTCCACTCATTATTTTATATACCTCTATCATATCTCCTCTCAGCTGACTTTTCTCCAAGTTGAACAGCTCTAGCCGCTTTAGTCTTTCCTCATAGAGAAGTCATCCCATCCCCTTTATCATTTTTGTCGCCCTTCTCTGTATGTGTTCTAATTCCACTATATCTTTTTTGAGATACGGTGACCAGAATAACACACAGTATTTGAGGTGTGGTTGCACCATGGAGCGATACAAAGGCATTATAACATCCATTCCTTTCCTAATAATACCTAACATTCTATTTGCTTTCTTTGCCGCCGCAGCACACTGAGCAGAAGGTTTCAAAATATCGTCAATGATGACTCCTAGACCCTTTTCCTGGTTGGTGACTCCTAACGCAGAACCTTGCATCATGTAGCTATAACTTGGGTTCCCCTTTCCCACATGCATCACTTTGCACATGCTCACATTAAACATCATCTGCCATTTGGATGCCCAGTCTCCCAGTCTCGTAAGGTTGTCTTGCAATCTTCAACAATCCTCTTATGATTTAAAAACTTAGAATAACTTTGTGTTGTTGACAAATTTAATTACCTCACTAGTTATTCCCATATCTAGGTCATTTATAAATATGTTAAAAAGCAGCAATCCCAACATAGACCTCTGCAGAACCCCACTATTTACTCTTCTCCATTGGGAATACTGACCACTTAACCCTACTCTCTGTTTTCTATCCTTTAACCAGTTTTTAATCCACAATAGAACACTACTTCCTATCCCATGACTTTCCAATTTCTTCTGGAGTCTTTCATGCCTTTTGAAAATCCAGATACACAATATCGACTGGCTCGCCATTATCCGAATGTTTGTTCACCCCTTCAAAGGAATGTAGTAGATTGGTAAGGCAAGATTTCTCTTCACTATATCCATGTTGGCTTTGTCTCATTAATCCATGCTTTGAATATCCTATATAATAATTTGCACCTCCAACGTTCCATAGCTGTCTGGCTGCCTGGGTTCATAACATCTGATGACGTCAGCCAGCCTCCAGCAATCCATTCCGACACAAATCGGAAGATGGCCGGCGATCTCCTGAAACTGGCCAAATCGATATAATCGAAAGCCGATTTTGGCCGGCTTCAACTGCTTTCCATCACTGAGCCGGCAAAATTTCAAGGGGGCGTGTCGGTAGGGTAGTGAAGGCGGGATGGGGGCGGGACAGGGGCATGCTCACGAGATGGACGGCTTTGCCCGATAATGGAAAAAAAAGCCAGGCTTGACGAGCATTTCACCGGCTTTACTTGGTCCCTTTTTTTTCACGACCAAACTTCAGAAAGGAGTCCCAACTGACCAAATGACCATCCGAGGGAATCGGGGATGACCTCCCCTTACTCCCCCAGTGGTCACCAATCCCCTCCCTCCAAAAAAAATAAAAAATAAAAAACCAAGTGCTCGTCAGGGACATCCTAAATCAAAGCTATGTTTGCCCAGCTCTTTCAGTAGTACCAGTGGGATTTGAACCAGCCACTTCTGGATTACAAGACTGGTATGCTAACCACTTGGCCACAGCTCCACTTACTTGGATGTCCCTCGCTTTTAATTATGCCCCTTCAGGTCTCTCTCAGCCAATCACAGACAGGGGTCTCTCTCAGCCAATCACAGCGTCCAAGGCCGGTTCAAATCCCACTGGTTTTGAGTTAGGACGTGACGAGCACTTGGAGTTTTTTCCACTTTTTTGAAGCCAGCCATCTGTAAACCCGGCGATCTCAACATTTGACCTAAATGTTGAGATTTAGCCGGCCCCAACCATATTATCGAAAGAAAAGATGGCCGGTCATCTTTTTCGATAATACGGTTGGCACCGCCCCTTTGCAGAGCCGGCCCCGAAGATGGCTAGCCATGCCGTTCGATTATGCCCCTCTATATTACGTGAACTGATTTGCTCCAGAAACATGCCTATTTTCTTGTTTCTAATGTGGCTCCAAAATCATTCTCCCAAACTTTCTGCAACTTTCAATTCTTTCAAAAATTTCATCCATGGAAAGAATATGTACCAAGATGATGCAACATCTCGTGATGCTGCCATACCCCTACATATGGAGAAACAGTCCAGTTCATCTTCTAGATCTTGTACCTAAATGGATGATTTCAAGATGCAATGACATAGCTGGAGCTAATGTCCTCACATTTGGCAATATGGAGAACAGATGATGGGAGTGAAGGCTGTTCAAAACTTCATTTATGCAATGATTGAAAGGTGCAATATCAACACAAGGAAGAACCCCTATACAAGATCTCAATGTCATCCACATAGCATAGGAGCTTCCCCCTAAGGACTAGATTACCAAAAGAAAAGGGGCAAGGAAGATGTTGAAAAGAGCCAGTGCTAGCACGGATCCCTGGGGGACACCATGAGGGGGTGGAGTGTGATTGGCACAATGAAATGGAAGGTAGAAACTTTACTTGATATGATCTTTGGGCAAGATAGGATTGGAACCATAAGAGAACTACACCAGATATGACAAGAAAGTGAAGACATGTGAGGAGACGTTTATGATCCACTATATCAAAAGCAGAAGAGAGATCCAAAGACACCAAGGTAGTGGAATAGACTTGGTCCAATGTGTAATGTATTTCATTATACAAGGCAGCCAGCATAGTCTATGCACTGTGTGTCTTATGAAAGCCTGCTAGGTGGGGATGACGAGTCAGTTCCTTTTAAACAAACATGGTCAATTCTGTCAAAATGACATGCTCTAGCAACTTAGATATAAGGGGTAGATTGGAGATTGGTCTGAAAATGTTGGGATCCTGAGGGAAATGACTTCAGGGAGAGCAAACCTTTTGTACAATAGGCACCAGTGTGAGGCTGTAGGCCCAATCCGCATAGGCATTATTTTATTCAAAATCCTTTTCGGGGAGTGACCTCTCATTTTCCAGCCCCTCCACCCAGCTACACCTCTGCTTGAGGGTCCAAGTTTATATTTTTGAGGATGGGGTTGATAACTGAGAGCTTCCATGCAGAGGGAAAGAGACCAACCTTGAGGTTTTCATGTATGATGGGAAGGTAGAAAGGCAGAGGCAATGCTGAAAACCTACGAAAGAGGGGTGCAGGCCAGGGATCACATGGGGAAGAAGTAGGACAAAGACTAATGAATGGGCAGTTAGGTATGGAAAGACTAGCAAAAGACGGAGTAGACCAGCAGGTATAGAAGTAGACACTTTATTAAAACAAGCACCCAAAGTGACAATGTTTCACCTAAAAAAGGCCGTGTCAGGGGTAAAACTGTCGATCCAGACATATAAATTAATTAAGAACATACAAATAATAAATCATATCAAAATAATTTCAACAAAACATATGGATAAAATAAATAAAACATAAAATTTAAATAATATGATAATACAGTCATAAAATATAACATAAATACAACAAACCTCAGCTATATGGCATGCAAAAGAACAACAACAAACTTCCACCATGGTTTAAAACCTTAATACTATACTTATTTTGGATATCATGGATTATCAGAAGTAATCGATACTTCAAGACAGTCAGAAAATATCACTTTGTACCATCATCAGACCATATTGTGATTTTATTTTCTTGATTTTTTTCTTTTTAATTCTTCAACATTTTATAATAAAACTTCTCAAATTGATAAATTGCATTTCACTTAGCTTTTCCAATGTGATTGAAAGTTTGTAGGTTTAAACAGGGAATACTGGGGTTGTAAGAATTGATTTAGATCATGGCCTATTGATAAGTTATGCAAAAGAACAAGCCACATCAATAAGTGTACAGATTGTGCATGAATTCACTATAATAGCCCGGAGTAAAAAAAAAGAAGCAAATCGCAACTGAGCTTTCATTTAAAAAAAGTCCAATTTATTCACCACTAAAATCTTAAACAATTAAATAATTAAAAGCCTGACATGGCCGCATTTCACCCTCTTAAAGGGCTGCGTCAAGGGCTTAAAATATAAAAAGTTCCACCTACTGGACTTAAACAGTTCTCTCCTGAAAACCAAGTCTGTTTTGGAGGTTGGTGCTTCCTGAGTGATGGAGCTGCTACCTGGGGTTTTGTCTTTGCTCTCACTTTTCAGACCTGCAGAAGTAATCCTGAAGTCTATTTATTTTTATTTATTTGGATTCTGCTCACACCTTTTCAGTAGTAGCTCAAGGTGAGTTACGGTACACTGGGTATTTAAAACATGTGTGACTGTTTACCAAATCATATATGGTTTATCACCCTCCTACATGCACCAACTAATTGATTTACCTTCACATAATACAGTGAAAACATCTAGAGAATACCTCACGCTCCATTATCCAAACTGCAAAGGTTTTTCTCACAAATGAATCACGTCGCAGGCTTCACATATCAGAGTACCACACTTTGGAATTCTCTATCCAAGCAATTAAGGGCTTCTTTTACAAAGCCATGCTAGTGATTACTGCGTGCAAATGAGAGGAAGCCCATAGGAACTGAATGGACTTTCTCTTATTTGCCGCAATGAGAATCGGTAGCACGGCTTTGTAAAAGATTCCCTAAGGTACTTAGAAGATTATCTGAGATTCTGTAAATTACTAAAGGCTTTTCTCTTAGGTACATATCTTATCAAAACAATAAACTAATGTTCCCGTCTTTCTTATATCTTTCAACATAACCAATACTGTAGCCTAGCTTCATGACAAACACACAATTACCCCTAATATGTTAAATGTTATAATTAATTATCTGATTGTATCATATTTTTGATGTTTTTCTTGATCGGTGAAAAAACTTTTGAATTACAGAGAGCAATGGTATATATATTTCTTGAAAACAGTGACCCCCACAGGGACTTAATGCTGAGTTAGAATGGGCTACCTTAATATAAGGAGCTACCTTAATGTAGTGGGGAATTGTGATTGGTCCATCAGACTCAGGGGGTGGAGACATCAATAGGAGAAGGAGAAGCTAAAAGGACAGAGTAGGAGGCCGTCGCCATCTTTAGCAGGAGGAAATCCAGAAAGAAAACATTGCGAGGCTGGTACTAAGAACGGCTAAGGGTAGGTTGCAAGTATGGTTTAGAATAAAATATGGGGTATAGTATGGGGAGACAGCTGGGCATTTGTAAAATATGGGACCTGTGCTGCCTCCTTAAAGACGATGTTTTAATGCACTTATATTTATGTATTTTTTAGGGGAGCCCTTGACACAGCCTTTTAGGGCGAAACATGCATGTCGGGCATTGTTGAACCCCTGGTCTGACCGTTCAGTGCAAGTTAAGTATTGCTTATAAGTAACTTAGAGATTAAAAAGTAAAATGAACAGTTAAATAAGTAAATGAAGAAGCAGTTTATCGCCAGTGAGGATTTGGGTGCTGTTGAACGTCCAATAAAAGAGTGAAGTTGGTCATGTGCACTGCTGAGGCGATAAAAAACATATGAATGATTTCTATATGATATATGGTTAAGGTGGAGGTTAAAACCATATATGAGCCTTGTTAGGGGAGTAGTTTCTTGAATGTAAGCCATATTGAACCTGAGCTTGTTTGGGATAATGTGGGACACAAATGTCATAAATAAATAAGCAGCAGCAGCCAAACGTACAGAAAAATTATATAACCAATATAGCACAGAAATCACATAAAGTAAATCAATATGTGGTCACTACTTAAAAAGCAGTGACCCATTTGGTGACTACAAAAATACTGAAAGATCTGATTCCTGATTCAAGCCTTTTGGTGCAACAGTAGCACATCTGAATATGAGTCTTTGTTCTGCCTGCAGTAGCAGTCTATCAATGTCTCCACCACTCCAATGTGGATTTATTTTATATAATACAATGAGCCTTAAATCATCAAATTTATGTTGCTTAGCTTTCATATGCTCCACAAGTGATCTCTTGGGTACATTTCTTTTTATAGCACTTCCGTGTTCAATAATGCGTTTGTTCAAAACTCTCATACTTTTACAAAGAAAAATGACTACATAAATAACTTGTTCGGCTAACAATTAGAATAATGTCTCAATTCGTACTTGTCACCAGAAACTAGATGTACAAAAACCTTGGTTTTGAGATTGACGTGACAAACAGAGCAATTGTGACAGGAGAAATGTCCTTAGACAATGTCTTTCTTCTGATGTACTGGAAGCGCTGATGGTGCAAGAATATCCTTTAAATTTCTATGGGCCGATATTCAGACTGCAGGAGGTAGCCAAGATGCGTCCCATGGTTGGTGCTGAGCCCAGATATTCAATGCCAGGCTGTTTCCAGTGACCAGCATTGAATATCCAGGTGTGTTTCAACTTAACTGGCCAAGTCGATATTCAGTGCTGGCCGGTTAAGTTGAAATCAGTCAAAGATAGGCCTGCTATTTCACGGCCTAATTTGGCTGAATATTGGCAGAAAGTCAGTTATATCACAGAATATAACTAGTTATCCGATAAGCACTAACTGGTGATATTCAGAGGGAGATAGCCGGCTATCTCTCACTGAATACCGCTGGAAAGCAGGTAAGTACCATTTAACCGGCCAGAAGCTGTTCCTGGCCAGATAAATGGTTTTAAATATCAGTCAGTATATCTTTAGAATGCTACAAATATATCTTTACCAGCAAAATGTGGAATGGACTGAATAATGGGCCAACGTTTACTGAGTATGCGAATGATGACATGAGAGAGGTGATCATAAAATAAGATACAGACTACTTTATCCTGAGTTTTCTTAGGTCAAACAGTCAAAAGGGAATTCCTATCTTGTTCTCCTACTCTAATAAGTCCTTCCCTAATGTGTTTGATTGGGTAACCTTTATCATAAAATCTAGCAGTCATCACTCTAGCCTGGTATTCTGCATTTTGTCACTCAGAGCATATTCTTTTAATTCTCTGAAACTGACTATGGGGTAGATATCACTTGAGTGCTATATTATGACAACTTGTCTAGTACAGTACCTTGTTTATATCTGTAGATTTGTGATTCAAGGTGATCTTAAATGTACGTTCACATATTTAATCTTAATATCTAAAAAGGAAACCTTGTCCTTGCTATAGTTTAACTGAAACTTCAAATTGAGATTCTTGGTATTTAACCATATATAGAATGCTAAAAGCTCATCATGCCCACTACTCCAAATCATCAGAATATTATCTTTGTACCTATTCTACAAATGTATGTTTTTCTTGTATGGACTGTCAGTCAGAAATTCTGTTTCAAAATTTGCAATGTACAGATTAGTGCGTAGCTGATGCGCACCAGAAAATAAAAAATATTTTTCAGGCGCACGTAGCGGATGCATGCCAAAAATGAAATTACCACAAGGGCCACATGGTAGCCATATGGTAACTCCATTTTGGCACGCATTGGGTGCTTATAGACGCTTACGCAGCTTAGTAAAAGGGCCCCTTAATTTGTAGGCTGTTTTGGATAGAAATTTGCTCTTATGGGGATGTTTATTCTAGTTCTCCATTAAGTATATGTCCTTTCTGGTGCTACTTCTAGACATGCTTGAGAATCTAACATTATTCACTCTGTTTCTATTCAATGCATTTTAATCACTGGTTTCACACTAGCTTGCTTTTTTTTGCACCTGTAGTGAATTCATGCACAATCTGTACGCTTATTGATGTGGCTTGTTCTTTTGCAATTTATTACCTCTGGGGTATAAAATAACTTCAAGTTCTATATATGTTATAACTCTATTATGAAGAACCTTCCCAGTTTTTAGAAAATTGTTATTTAAAATCAAAACAAATTGCACACAATTTCAAAATTAATAAACCTATAAAAAATTATATTGTGTGGTATTCAGAGTGATAGTGATTATAGTGACTCCCACTGAACGTTTACACTTTCTTGAATCAAAGATTATTACCAGACATCATTGCTCCAAAGCCCTCCCTTCCTACCTCAATTAGACATACCACCACCTGTACAATGGAAGTAATGTGTTGTATCACTTAGCTTGAACAGGATGACTGGTATCCTTGCTTTTTCAAGCATTCCTTATTGATTGTCTTGCAAGATTGCCTTGGTGGAGCACTTAGTGTTTGATTCAAAGTGTAAACTTTCAGTGGGAGTCACTATGATCACTATTACTCTGAGCACCACATAATAATTAAAAAATTTTTATATAGATTTATTAATTTTGAAATTGTGTGCAATTTGTTTTGATTATAAATAGCAATTTTCCAAAAATTGGGATTGTTCTTTTGCATGCCATATAGCTGAGGTTTGTTTTATTTATGTTATATTTTATGACTGCATTATCACATTTTATTTATTTTTTTCTGTATGTTTTATTGAAATTACTTTTGATATAATTTATTATTTATTTGAATGTTTTAAACTCATTTATATGTCTGGATCAACCTTTTTAGGTGAAATGTGGCCACATCAGGTGCTTGTTTTAATAAAGTGTCTACTTCTATACATGCTGGTCGGCTCCGTGTTTTCCTGCTTTGATTGCTTGCAGATCATCACTTCTCAGCTTGTGCTAGGAATGAAAGACTACCAGATAGTTTGGAAAGGAAATGTGCCCTCCATCCCCGTTGCCCCCCCCCCCTTCCCTGAGCTTACCTCAAAATCCATGAGCACTGCAAGACTGCTGCTAGCATTTGCAGTAGTCATTTTCTGGATGTACCCACAACAGGCAGGAATGAGTGGGCATCGCTTCTGTCCTTAGGATCCCCACTTCCACAGATCACAGTGGACTTTGAGGTAGGCTCAGAGTGCCTACAACAGTAGGGGGGGAGGTTGAAGAGCTCAGTACCAGGTTCGTTTTTCTTTGGGGAGGAGAGAGGGAAATTAGGACTGGAGAAGGGAGGAGGGGGATCACAAAGGCAGAGACACTAGAAACACTTATGTGGGTCCTGGCCGATATTCCATAAGTACTAAGGGGTTGGACGGTTTCCTAAAGGACAAGTCCTTAGACCCCTACTAAATGGACTTGGGAAAAATCCACAATTTCTAGAATAACTTGTATAAAATGTTTGTATTTTGGGTAGCTTGCCAGGTGCCCTTGACCTGGATTGGCTGCTGTCGGGGACAGGATGCTGGGCTCGATGGACCTTTGGTCTTTTCCCAGTATGGCATTACTTATGTACTAGTATTCGATATACTTACATACACAAGAGATGTGTAAATGTGGGTTCCCAGTAATTATAGAAGTTCCCTTCACAGGCACTATTGAGCAACAGGGTACACCAGTGACCACATAGAAAAGAAAAGAAATTTCACGTTGAAAATGGCATGAACCATAGGACATGGCAGTGACTTTTCCCAGATTGTTTCAGATGAATGCACATCCCTACTCTTTTACAGCGGTTAAAAAGGTCCACGTTATGAAAATAGGCACATACTTCTTGCTTGTTGAAAATTCACATACACAGATTCAGCCATTTTATCAGCATAATCTGTGACTAGATTTAGCCAATCTGCCATTTTTAATAGTTTAATGGTTGAAAATTTACTCCTATACATCTAAGTCAAGTGCCCTGAAAAAAGCTTCCTGGTAAGATTACAAGATACAGCTTTCATTTGACAGAAATTAAATAATTTTCTATGATGTAACATTTTTACAAAACAGTAGTGCCTGCTCCATTCTAAGCAGACAATCATTTCATTATAAGTGACAATCCTCTGCTTTTGTTTCTGAAGTGCTTTTTTCTGTTTCTAATACTGTCTAATGTCATGACATTACTTTAGAGGCTAAAAATGCAGACTACAATGGCAGATAATGATGTAAAGGACCATTTCCTGTATTTACTGGCATCTGCGGAACCTACTTGACCTCTAGTTGTACCTTGGTTCTTCTCCCTCCCCCCCCCCCCCCCCCCCCCCGCCACTAAGGATCCTCTGTGCTTGTAGGTAATCCTCCAGATTCTATATAGTGTGACCGAAATTGTATGCACAAATCCGGTCGTATTCTTGATTTCTGCATTCAATTTAATGACCTAATAAGCCAATCAGCATCGATAATTGCCACTTAAGTAATTATTGACACTAATTGGCATTAGAGTTTATGTCCACAACTTGCTAGCCCTATTCTGCAAAGTGGTGTACATAAATTCTAATGCGTGCTGCCAAAAAGGGGACATGTCCATGGGTGTGGAATAGGCGGACCAAGGGCATTCCGAGAATCTATGTGCACAGTTACAGAATACACCTGCTCTGCGCCTAACTTAGGCGCTGGTATTTACACCAAGTTTTACTTGGTGTAAATGGACACGCCTAGAGTTAGGCACAGGCATGGTTGCTAGGCATATTCTGTAAACCCGCTAGGCATAGTCTATAAACCGTGTCTAAATCTAGGTATGGTCTACTGAATATGCCTAGACGGAAATGTTTTTGGCGCCGATTTATCAGGCGCCATATATAGAATCTAGTCCAATGTGCCTAAATTCCACATGCAACTCAAACTATGTCCCCAATCCACCCTGAAACACCCATGACCCTCCCATTTCCACACCTCCTTTTTTGGGCCGTGCGTAAAATGTAGGCGCAGATCTGTGCCTAAATGTACACGTGTAAGTCAGTGGTGTAGCTAGGTGGGGCCACAGGAGCCTGGGTCCCTGCAAATTTTGTCCGGGCCCCCAGTTTTGCTGGTTTCACGTAAAGGAGCGTGCACAGGAGTACGTCAGCAAGAAGAAAGAGCAAGGCAGCGAACGCAGCTGCACCGGAGACTGGCGCTAAAAGAAGGCTTCGGCTAGCAGGGGTTGGGGACCCCCGCCAGCAAAGGTATTTGCTTTTGCGGGGGGAGCGACGAGGCGGTGAGGGGAAGTGGCGAGGTAAGGGCTAGCGGCGAGGTGGTGGGGGATGAGGCGGTGGGGCGGCAGACTAAAATGTGCCCCCCCTCCTTGGGTTCAGGCTCCCTCCCACCGCGAGATCTGGCTACACCCCTAGTGTAAGTTCTAATTAAATCTAATTAGTGTCAATAATTGCTTGTTTAAAAGTAAATTAAATGTAATTAAATTGCTCGTGCAAATTGGGCACAGGCCCAAATTTGCACACACAATTTTTCTAGAATTCAGGGGAATATCACCATTGGGGGCACTGTTCTTTCCATTAAATGCAAAGGAATTTTTGCTCTCTGGTTCTCTTCTAATGAAGAATCTAATAACTTTTGAAATAATTTTTAAAACTTAATTTCAGGTTCTTTACTGATATCCAGTCACCTACTGATAAGTCTTTAGGTGCTTAGTTGCTAAGCTATGTGAGCTGTTAAACATAGGAATTAGCATACATTAACAGTTAGACCCCAAAGCATAGCTTGTCAGGTACAAAGCCTTAGCACACATAAGGACATTACACTGAAGAAGGTGTTATCTGGAGCATACCAACAAAACACTCTCCTCAAGGTGCTAGTGTTCATTTAAAGCCCAGTAAAGATCAACCTGAAATTCCCCTGAAGTTGAGCACATTTGGAACAATATTTGAAGCCTAGTGCTGGAAATCAGGGCTGAATGCCTAACTTCATTCTTCCCATAGCTGGGCTCACACCTGGCCTGCCCACTTTTTAGGTGCTTTCAGCTTAGACATGTAGCAAGGCACCTAAATATGGACATATGACTGGGGGAGAATTTTTATTTAGGAAGATATAAGGACCTACAGTAACTATTAAGGGTGTCAATATTCTAAGCGATTTAACCAGGCAGGAGAAGCTCCTGTTTAAATCGCTGGTGTGGGGCTATCCACCAGAGCGCAGCTTTGCGGGGAGCAACAACCACCACCAAGAGCCCACACCGCTTCCAGAAACCCCCATACAGCCCAACACTGAGAGTGCAGTGAGGCTGGACTCTTTCTACGACCTCTCCATCCTTGGTACTACAGACCGGAATGTGTCTTGGAATCACATGACTTATAGTGGTGATATTTTACAGGATTCAGGATCAGTCATTGACATTAGGAAAGGAATGGAAAGCAAAAATGAGCACATTATAATGCCTTTGTATCGCTCCATGTTGCAACCGTACTTCAAATACTGTGTGCAATTCTGGTCACCACATCTCAAAAAAGATATAGTGGAATTAGAAAAGGTACAGAGAAGGGCAACAAAAATGATAAAGGGGATGGGACGACTTCCCTATGAGGAAAGGCTAAAGCAGCTAGGAGAAGAGACAGCTGAGGAGAGATATAATCGAGGTCCATAAAATAATGAGTGGAGTGGAACTGATAGACGTAAATCACTTGTTTACTCTTTCCAAAAATACTTGGGGGCACGCAATGAAGCTACAAAGTAGTAAATTTTAAAACAAATCAGAGAAAATAATTCTTCATTCAATGTGTAATTAAACTCTGGAATTCATTGCCAGAGAATGTAGTAAAAAAAAGTTAGCTTAACGGGGTTTAAAAAAGGTTTGGATAGCTGTAAAAAAAAAAAGTCCATAAGTCATTATTAAGATGGACTTGGGGAAAATCCACTGCTTAATTCTAGGATAAGCAGCATAAAATGTATTGTACTGTTTTGGGATCTTGCCAGATACTTGTAACCTGGATTGGCCACTGTTGGAAACAGGATGCTGGGCTTGATGGACCTTCAGTCGGTCCCAGTATGGCAACACTTATGTTCTTATGTAAACTCCTGGACGACTCACTCCACGAGCTAAACTCTAAACAGCGAAAATTTTATCCTCTCACTGTATCTATTTTGCTCTCTGTACTGTATTTTACCCTTTGCACTATACTGCAGTGCAGTACTACTACTACTATTTAGCAGTAATGATATCTAACCATGTAATTACTTTGCTCTCAGTACTGTATTCCTACTCTCTGTACTATATGCTATGGCAGGGCAGCAGTAATATTTAACCAGGGTTTCCAGATCCTGTTGCTCACACTCGCTTGAACGACTCACTCCTACAGGGCGAGACTTTTATCCTCTGTTATCCCATTTATCTATTTCTTTGTAAAGAGGGGGAGGCATGTAGTATGGTAAAGTGTAGCCCAAGGCTGCCAGTTCTAATACTGCAAATCAAGGGTATTTTATTGAACCGCAGAACACATGGATAGGACCGAAGTCTAATCTCCCCAAAAGTTTAAACTTATAAAGCTGATGTTATGGTATACTACACACTCTCCTTCATCAGCTTCATAATATCTACCTGAATTACGAAAGTCGCCTTCACTGCCATAAAGCTCCCACTCAGGCAACAATATATATCTCTACACTAGGACAGAACCAAACACAATATAAAAATGACTAGCCACAGGACTAAAAACACGGATACTTCAAAACCTTCCTACTCATCCTACTTTCCTTCACCTACAGTACACCAAATGTCCACATGAAGGAAATTCACAGCATTTCAGGGGCTCTCACCCTTGAGCTCTACGAGTACCCTTGTGCTCTTGCTGTATGAGTACTACCATATGTATTTTAAAAGCCATACCTACTTCATTAACCTCCTTTTAACAAAGCCTTGCGGCAATGCTGACACGGACTGTGTCGGCATTTCCACACCGGCGGCCACTAGTGCGGCTTTGTAAAAGTGGAAAGGTAAATGTACAGGAATGATAGTATGCCCATTGCACACACAAAGGGAGCAATTCTATAAAATAGGTACTCACATTTATGCAAACGTTATGCACTTATAAATGTTTAGAATACCAGCATGTTTGTGTGCACATATGTGCATATATGCTAATGTTCCACCTAAATGTTCTTTTATAAATAGGCACGTATCCTACATAGGACATATTTGTAAAAGGGGTGTACACGTGGGTGGAAGGTGGGCAGGGCTCACGCTTAATAAATCATTTCTATTGAAGGCCAACAAGAAAAGAAATCAATTCAAATTCATCATAATACAATGGTGGCTCAACAGTTTTAGCCATCATCTTACAATTCATATCCAACCCCCCTCCCCCCCCACCCTTCCCAAACACCGTGGCAAACTTGCATAAAATTACATCCCGTCAATGTCTCTTAGCATACTGTTAGATATTCAGCAAGTGGCTATGAAACTGTGAAGACAAGGTCAGCCAAAACGTTTCCCAGGTCTCTTAAAAATGTACTCGTATAGAGTGAGAAAAATCATGAACTTTTAGTCGTTCCAAATGCATCTAAGCAATCATTAAGGCTAGGGCTCACACTTATATATGTACTTCATAGAATACTACAAGATTCATGAGTATCTTTGGTGTCTAGGCATTTACAGTAGTTCTATGGCTGACATAAGTAGTCATGCCTAAAGGTTAAGCACCAGCTTAGGCCAATATTCTAAAGGAAAGGAGGTTCCTGCTCCTTTATATATGATATGATTGAGGTCCAAAAGTACAAAGACTAAGGGACACTCGAGGAAGTTATATGGAAATATTTTTAAAACAAATAGGAGGAAATATTTTTTCACTCAACAAATAGTTAAGTTCTGGAACTCTTTGCCGGAGGATGTGGTAACAGCGGTTAGCGTATCTGGGTTTTAAAAAAGTTTGGACAAGTTCCTGGAGGAAAAGTCCATAGTCTACTATTGAGACACACATGGGGAAGCCACTGCTTGCCCTGGGATTTGTAGTATGGAGTGTTGCCACGATTTGGGTTTCTGCCAGATACTTGTGACCTACAGAAAGTGAATTAATGATATCAATGTCTCTGGTAACATTCAATGCTTTTCACACAAACCAGGACTGAAAACCACCAAAAATATATAAATACTTAGCAAAAAGAAAATATTTTTAAAAAAGTTTTCCCAAATAATCTTAGAGTAACCCGATGAAAGAAGTGCTATACCACTAGGTAGCAGCTTCATTGTCTGCAGTAACAGTGGAAAAATATCTGAGGGTACTCTATTTACAAAAATATATATATACATGAAGATATATGGGTGAGATCTGGGACACTACATATTTATATATTTTTGGTGATTTTCAGATACTTGTGACCTGGCATGGCCACTGTTGGGAAAACAGGATACTGGGCTAGATGGACCATTGGTCTGACCCAATATGGCTACTCGTATGTTCTTACGTTATATGAAACCCATAAGCACTATGTCCAATCTTCAAAGCTTAAACTGTGCTCATACCTTCTTTTTTCTAGGTGCTTGCTAAAAGCCAAATGCTTTAGTAATTAGAAATTCAAACATGTCAACAATATCTAAACTCTCTAAGAGGATAAGAATTTACTTTGAATATTCCCTCCAGATATAACAAAAGACAGAGTTTCTTTTGTTTGTTAAGACAGAACAAAAATGTGTTATATATAGAAACAATTCAACAAGCATAACTTATTGCTTTAATAAGTTGAAGCTCTGTAGATCTGAAGAGGTTTTATATCCAGCTGAACCTTTTTTGTGCACCTGCAGTCGCTCAGTCATGCTGCAAAAGCTGGTAGCACAGCCTCTGCTGGGGATGTGAGACACCCTGGCTGCAAGCTTACAATTGCTTTTAGATACTGTATTATGCATGGGAACAAAACATGCGAGAAAGTAATGGTTTTTTCCCCCCTGTGGGATTACGCCTGCTTTCTAACTATACAATTTCAGCTTGCACGTTTATTTAAAAATGTCATATACTGCAAAACTGAAAAAAAAATCCAATAAACATGATATACAAAGGAAGAAATAACAAAGAGACAATAAAAACAAAAGAGCCAGAGCCAATTTAAGAATAATTCCAGTTAGACACTATCACAAATGCCAGGCCTGTTTTTGTTTCTTCTGCACATGAGTCGTTCAAAGCCCCTTCCATTTATTTTGGATTTAGCTCACACCTACAGTATTTCAGTAGTAGCTCAAAGTGGGTTACATTCAGGTGCAGTACATATCTGGCTTCATAAAATGTACACTGTAATAACTGTAATCCCGGTAGCAAACCTTCAGGGGGTGGTAGGCTCCCTTCAGCAGTCCACAAACAAAGTCCTTCCAGACAACACAGCTTTTAGTTCCAAACAGTTTATTTCCCCTCCTCCACAAAATCTCAGTTCAAGGGGGTTAAAGTCCCATTCAGTTTCAAAAATAAAGCAACAAGAAAAAAACTTCCCTTTAAATCCAAGTTCTCCCCCAGGGCACCAGCCTGGGTTTCAGTTTTAAAAGTCTTTCCGCTTGGGTGGTTGCAGAATGGCAGTACACCGCCCACAACACAGCTAATTGACTCTTGTGACCACCCACTGCCCTCAGTCCCTGCAACTCTGCCCCAAAGTACAATTACAGTCCATGTCAACTGGCTCCTCCAAACCTGGTGTGTTGGTCTCTCCAGCCTCTCCTTCCTCCAAGCACTCCATTAACTCTGCCTCTCTGCTAGGCTGTTGGTTGGAGACCTCCTCCCCCTCCCAGGTGGAAGGAATCTTGTACTGCTTTCTAACCCAAGGGAATTGAGCTTTGTCATCCCTGCTCCCCCTTCTGGCCCTCGTCTGCCATAGCAGCTGCTCTTTCCAGTCATAGTAACATAGTAGATGACGGCAGAAAAAGACCTGCACGGTCCATCCAGTCTGCCCAACAAGATAACTCATATTTGCTGCTTTTTGTGTATACCCTACTTTGATTTGTACCTGTGCTCTTCAGGGCACAGACCGTATAAGTCTGCCCAGCACTATCCCCGCCTCCCAACCACCAGCCCCTCCTCCCAACCACTGGCTCTGGCACAGACCGTACAAGTCTGTCCAGCACTATCCCCGCCTCCCAACCACCAGTCCCGCTGCCCACCACCGGCTCTGGCACAGACCGTATAAGTCTGCCCAGCACTATCCCCGCCTCCCAACCACCAGCCCCGCCTCCCGCTGTTGACTAAGCTCCTGAGGATCCATTCCTTCGGCACAGGATTCCTTTATGCTTATCCCACGCATGTTTGAATTCCGTTACCGTTTTCATTTCCACCACCTCCCGCGGGAGGGCATTCCAAGCATCCACTACTGTCTCCGTGAAAAAATACTTCCTGACATTTTTCTTGAGTCTGCCCCCCTTCAATCTCATTTCATGTCCTCTCGTTCTACCATCTTCCCATCTCCGGAAAAGGTTCGTTTGCGGATTAATACCTTTCAAATATTTGAACGTCTGTATCATATCACCCCTGTTTCTCCTTTCCTCCAGAGTATACATGTTTTCCCCCTCCCTTCCACGTGGGGGCCATACCGGGTTTTGGGACCTACCCCCCCCCAATCCCTTCTCTCAGGGCCTTGTGGGGAATGTAGTCTGGCCACCTGCTTAGACCCTCCAACCTCCTTACAACACATGCATTTGTTATCCAGACAGTTAATCCAACAACACTCCACATTCTTATTGTTTTTTTTTTTTTTAAATCTATTCCACGAATGTCTCAGTATCTTAACATTTAGACATTCAATATAAAAATATCCAAGAATTAAATTACAAGATTTTGTTTTGTTCCTGAATTTCTTTGTTCTAGATATTCAAAGTTGCAGATAAGAGGGTGGATATTGTAGAGAAATGTAGAATGAATTGATTTATGTAGAGAATCATGATTACAGAAAAAGGGACATATGGATGGGAATAGAATTATGCATTGGGAATAGCATGCGTTATTTGCCAACAACACAGCTTAACAAACATTTTCCTCATAATGCACAATAAATAATAAGTTGCAGAGCATACAAATGCATGCAAAGCAGTTTATAAGTATACATCACAACTTTATGGTAAACTTCACAAGTTACATTATGTATTGAAAGTTAACATCAAAAGGGGATATTGCTAACTTTCACCCAGAAGCATCAGCCCTCGACAAGAAAGCCAATGCTCCTGGGGATGATTTTAAAGAGGCCAGCATTGATGATGAATAGCCTCCATCACTCCCAATCCCTTCCAAAAATAAAGGTTGCCCCACCCCCACCTCAGATTGGTGTCCTGGCTTGTAGTGGCAGTACCTCAAGACTACCACTAGGCCCTTGTGAACACTATTTTTAAAAAGGCACTCACCAGGGCAGGAACAACTGCCCTCCACTGGCACCAGCGATTTGCCAATAGATGCCACAAGGAGAGAGAAAATGGGGTTATATGGGGGGGGGGGGGGGGAGGCGGGGGAAGTGAGATAGTTTTTAATAAAAGACAACCCTCATTTTTCATGGGTTAGTAAATAGGGGCCTGTTAGGACCAGAAGCAATGGTAGACAAAGGAATTGTCAAGGCCATAAGGAGTGCAGAGGCAGCCTAATGGGGATATAGAGGGATGCAGGCTCATATAGACTAATTGTGGGGGCCTCATTTGCATAAATCAAAAACACAGTCTCTCATTGGTAAAGTAGCCCTCAAGGAGTGTCAAAAAGATTGAAGGCTGGCTTTCAGCCTTCTGCACTAACCACTAGGCTATGCCTCTTCACCACCACTTATCATTCAGCACCCTTTTCTCAATATCTATAATTTTTTATTGGACCCTCTATTCTCCTCTCACACTATGAGATTAATTTTACAAAGCTTTTCCTCGTGTAAAGCTTGTTTTGCATGTAGCAAAGGGCTTTTATCAATTTTGCAACCACATGTATGTGTAAAAAATAAGTGCCTAGAAAAAGTGCATCTACCTTTATGCAATCTGTGGCTAGTCATTCCCAGGAGCATCATTTGGGAGAAGCAAAGGCTGATATATACCTTTTTTGGAGCAGGTGTAAATTTATACATCGGCATTTGCACACTGTTAAGGCTGGTTTTGGGAGCCTGTTTGATGAAGACACGTGGAGGGGCATAATCGAACAGGGCGCCCAAGATTTCCTGAGGGCGTCCTCGCAGGACATTCCCGTGAAGGGGCAGGGAAACCCGTATTATCGAAACAAGATGGGCGGCCATCTTTCATTTCGATAATACAGTCGGGGATGCCCAAATCTCAACATTTAGGTCAACCTTAGAGATGGTCGACATAAATGTTGAGATGGTCTACCTTAGACATGGTTGTCCCCGGTTTTCGGCGATAATGGAAACCGAGGACGCCCATCTCAAAAACGACCAAATCCAACTCATTTGGTCATGGGAGGAGCCAGCATTCGTAGTTCACTGGTCCCCCTGACATGCCAGGACAGCAATCGGGCACCCTAGGGGGCACTGCAGTGGACTAACTGATGCACTAACTGAACGGAAAAAGCCCTTCCCTTACCGATCCCTTAGTGATTCGGAAAGGAAGGGGCATACATGAAGGAAATCGCATGTAAATGAGCTGCTCACTGTTAGCTCATTTGCACATGATTTCCTTCCTAAGGAGGGGAAGCCAGTGCAGAGCAGCCAAGCGTTATTCGTGGCTGTTCTGTGCATGCCAAAGACGGCTTCATACATGCAGACAAGCTACGTGTATAATAGCCGTCTACAACCTTAAATAAATTGCCGTCTACAACCTTAAAAAAGCACAAGTCCAGGTGAAAACGTCCAAGTGCTCGTCAGGGACATCTTTGTTTTTTGAGTATGGGTGAAGGATGTCTAAGTGTTAGGTGCCTTCGCTATACCTCTGTCCCTGCGACAGGCAGTTGAGGATGTCCAAAATGTGGATGTTTCTGTGAGAAGGATGTCCATGCCTTTGCTAAGCCTCTGACACCCCCTTTATTTATTTATTTGGATTTGGATCACAAGTAGCAGTAGTGGGATTTGAACCAGCCACCTCTGGATTGCAAGACCAGTGCTCCAACCACTAGACCACTCCTTTTCACTCCCTTGAAATTTGGCTGTCCCTGTGGGGGTTTCTGCTAGTTACAGATGTATTGAGGTCACAGGTTGCAGAATCCATTTTGTTAAAAGAATGGTTCAGGCTTGTATAGGCCAAGACCAGCAAAGGTGAGATCTCCGGTAAATGCCCCTAGAGTACCACCTCTGACATGCACACTTTTTCTGAGGCTGGTCAGAGGTGATATTCAGTGGCACTGCCTGCTTAGTGCCACTGAATATTTGGGGTTAGGCAGTAGTAAACAATTTTAGCAGGCAGAAGAGGCTCCTGCCCACTTAAATCCTTTTGAATATTGGCAGGTATGTGTTTTATTGTGTGGTGATTTTAATATTGTGTAAGTACTTTTGTTACCCACTTAGTTGTAGGCGTGCTAGAAATAGTGTAAATAAAAAAAATACATATGATTGTTTATAAATTTCTACTATTGCCTATCAGGTGCCAAATGCTGGCAAAAGTGATGAAAAGGTAAAGTACCATTTGTGCAATGAACTTAAAAAAAAAAACAAAAAACAGACACAAGATACAATTGTTGTGACATTTTATACAGAGCAGTTGCTACAGCAAACAAGGCACCAGAGTTTCAAAGACTGATGGCTCTTAAGCAAGGTCCTCAATAACATCCATGGCAAGTAGCCCTAGGAAAAATAACACAGTATGACAACTACAGTAAGTAACTCACGGAAGGTAGCAGTGTTTCCTCAGGTTGCATTAGTAACCACTTGTAACCACTCGCCTCCACCTACCCTTCTCTCCTCCTTCCTGTACACATTAATTGATTTGCTTACTTTATTTTTTGTCTATTAGATTGTAAGCTCTTTGAGCAGGGACTGTCTTTCTTCTATGTTTGTGCAGCGCTGCGTACGCCTTGTAGCGCTATAGAAATGCTAAATAGTAGTAGTAGTAGTAGTAGTAGGGGGGGGGGGGGGGCAGTTCAGGACATCCAAAATGTTTGAAAGAAGGATGTCCACGCTTTCGCTATGCCTCCACTGACACCCACCACCACCAGGGACCTGCATACTGCTGCGATGGACCTGAGTATGATATTTGAGACTGGCAAAAAAGTTTTTTAAAGTTGTTTTTTTCAGGATGGGAGGGGTTAGTCACCACCGAGGGAGTCAGGGGGAGGTCATCCCCAATTTCCTCCGGTGGTCATCTGGTCAGTTCGGGCACCTTTTTGAGGCTTGGTTGTAAGGAAAAATGGACCAAGTAAAGTCACCCAAGTGCTCCTCAGGGACACCCTTCTTTTTTTCCATTATCACTCGAGGACGCCCATCTGTTAGACATGCTCCAGTCCCGCCTTCGCTACGCCTCTGACATGCCCCCGGGAACTTTGGTCGTCCCCGCGACGGGAAGCAGTTGGGGACAGCCAAAATCTGCTTTCAATTATGCTGATTTGGGCGACCCTGAGAGAAGAATGCCCATCTCCCAATTTGTGTCGAAAGATGGGCGACCTTCTCTTTCGAAAATAAGCCTGATAGGCATCGATGTTGCCTTAATAGAATAGGCTATAAATAGATACTTTTTCCCATATTCGACATAGGTATCCTGTTATAAAATTACCCCTGTATGGAGAAACAGAGACACAGAATTGCTATTGTTACCAAACTGAACTGAGAATAGAATTATAAGCTAGTAATGCATGCATGCATGAGACCACCAGCCTCTAACTGAAGGAGAGTTCAAGCTCATTTTTAACTTGATATACCACCTTGCAGGTTTCTGGCTACGTGGTTTGCAATTATTATATTTACATATGGGTAGGTATAGAAGGGTAGAAGGCAGAAAGAAAAGAAGTTACATATTATTTATTTTTTGGGATTTATTAACTGCCTGTATGAAGAGATTCACCCAAGTTGGTATACAGCAGGTACATTTTAACATAAAACTTGCAAGTTTGCTAACAGCTGAACAATAGTAAAATGACCAAATATAAACATAAATACAATCAATGAGGTTACAATCAATGAGGTAAACTTGGAAACAGCAAATTGAAACGTAATAATAGGACTAACATGAAGTAGTATCAAAAATGTAAACATTTAACAGCACTGCAGACCAATCATATAACAGAACTATGACAACTGTCGGTACAATGCAAATGAGACCATAATAAACAGCCTGGAAAAACATTCAAATAACACACACACACACTTTCCATTTAAAAATAAGTATTGCAACAGATTTAAATTTTCCTCGTTATGCTAGGAAACTACCCTCACCTTTTCTTTTTATTCCCTAAAAGGTTCCTGCTAGCAGATGAGGGTGGGTGGAGTTTGGTCAAATACCCCTCAAACAGTGCAGGGAATAGGTGTCAAAACAGGTACCTTTGTCCCACTGCTGCTGTTCCATATTGCCCCTTTCTTTTATTCTACATCTTTCCCCCTTACAGCTCCCTCCCTGCTGTGGTTCTTTTACTTCGTCAAGTTGCAGTACTGGCACCAACGAGACACTAAAAGAAATGACAGTGTGCACTTTGGAGCCTTTGGACCCAGAAGCTCTTCAAGGCTCTGCCAACATCCCACCCCCAAGACAACAGGAAGTGTACACTAGAGGGGATGGGATACTGGTACAGCCTTGAACAGTACCTGGGCTTGAAGCAGTGGCGTAGCCACAGGTGGGCCTGGGTGGGCCAAGGCCTATCCAGTTAGGGCTCAGGCCCACCCAACAGTAGCACACATTTAGCGGTAGCACACATCCCAAGCTCCACCAGATGAAGACTTCATCCTGATGGTAACAAAAACGCTGCTCTCCACGGTACTGGCACCTGCGCATTCTCATTTTTCAGCGCATGCCTGCCGCAGGCTGCCAAGGTGGAGAGAAGCATTGTCCCGCCAGCTGAGATATTTTTTTTTGGGGGGGGGGGAGAGAACACTTGGTGCCCACCCACTTCTTGCCTATGCCCACCCAAAATCTGCTGTCTGGCTACGCCCCTGTATAGGAGAGGATGTGTGCTTTCTATTACTGTTTTTTCTCCCTTTTTTCTGAGTGTACTATTGGGGTTTCTGCCAGGTACTAGTGACCTGGATTGGCCACTGTTGGAAACAGGATACTAGGCTAGATGGACCACTGGTCTGACCCAGTATGGCTATTCTTATGTTCTTAAGTCCACCCATAATACATATATCTTGCAGCATTCTGGAATCTAAGTTTGACAGAGGGGAGATCACCAGTGGCTGGTTCTTAGATAAGCAGTACTGGAATTCCTAACCCCCATACCCACTCCCACCTTACATGACCACTGTACCTCCCTGAACATACCTCCAGAATCCACCTCCTGACCCGCACTCCACAAGGTCCATATGTCAATACACACCCATGTCTGTGAATCTTTCCCCCCTACAGATGACAGAGGCTACCTCCCCCCCCCCCCCAGTGAACCTGACTAATAACTCCCATTTTCCACTCCCAAAATGAGGCAGATAAGGAATATAACAAGAAGTACAAGAACACCAGCATCATTACTGAGTGTACCATTGGCTACCTGAAAAACAGATTCAGATGTTTCAATCGTTCTGGATGGAACCTCTTCTACAGCCCAGAAAAGGTCAAGATATTCACGGCCTGCTACATGCTGCACAACTTTGCACTGCAACAAAGCCCCTGATTGAGGACACACAGCAGCAGGCAAACCAAGAGGATGATGACTCCCCCGCCCTCCGCCCACAAGGCTGACCAAGGACCACACCAGTTGGGGGTCTGTGCCAGGCAAAGACTCATACAGCCCAATTTCCATTAAAGGTCAGTGCAGTATTTATTTGTGCTCACCATATCTTATTCTATCACCAGCACCAGCACCGCCACTACCCTCCCCTCCCCCCCAGAACCCCCCCCCCCCATTCCTATGTGACCTACAGCTGGCTGGGAGATGGCAGGGGGCCCTGTTTGTTCCTCCCATCTTTCTGGCCACCTCTGCTGGGACCCCCTTGAGAATGTCATTTTACATACATTTTATATACATTTGACTCCAATATATATGAACAGCCTCATTGAATTACTCTCACATAATGCCTCCGTATCATCAAGAGATTATCTCATCCTACATTTCCCAAATTGCAAGAAAGTAACTTGCGTATGCCTTGTAACGCTGTAGAAATGATAAGTAGTAGTAGTAGTACAATACAATCCATACTGCTAACTTTTCATATCAAGGCCCTAAAATATGGAACTCCTTACCTAAAACCATCAAATACACCAATGATTAATTATTATTCCGAAGTCTACTGAAAACTCAATTCTTCAGTCTAGCCTTTAAGGAAATAAGCACTCTTCTCAAATAAACTCATGGCATTAATTTTTACCCCATCTCACCACTCACTATTCCTATCTATCTTAATTAATCTTAGCCCTTTACCTTCTTTCCTCCATATTTCAAATATCTAGCTTCAATCACTAAGGACTCTGTTTACTAAGACGCACTAGTGTTTTTAGCATGCGCTAAACATTAGCATGCACTAATGCTAGAGACACCCATATATTCCTAAGAGTGTCTCTAGCATTAGCGTGCGCTAAAAATGCTAGTGCGCCTATAGCACTGCTTAACAGGGCCCTTAGTATTTAATTACATCTATTCCTAACTCAAGTTTCACTGGTCTAAAATTATATGATGTATTTCACTTTCTTTTAATATATTTGAACATGCTCATACTTTTCTAATTATTATGTAAGCCACATTGAACCTAAGTTCTACTTGGGCTAATGCAGGATATAGATGTCATAAATAATAATAATAATATTAATAATAATAATAATATTAATAATAATAATTATTATTATTATTACTAGTAGAAAAGGCCCGTTTCAGACACAAATGAAGCGGGCGCTAACAAGGTTTTCCTCGGAGTGTGTATGTTTGACAGAGTGTGTGTGAGAGTGACTGTGTGAGAGAGTGAATTTGCGAGTGTGTGTTTGTGACAGACTGAGTGAGATTGTGTGCAAGTGTGGTCTGTGAGAGAGAATGTGTGTGCCTGGGGCCCCTCCCTCCCACCCACTTCCAGTGTCCCCCCTTCCCAACCAGTTCCAGTGTCCCTCCCTTCGTCCGTGTTCCAGGGTTGTTGCTGTTGGAATAATGTATTGTATTTTACATGCATTGTCTGTCAGCTATTATTTCTCTGTGATTACTCTGTGACCTCTGATGTGAATTGCCTAGAGAGGTCACACCTATGCAACTTCCTGTGGGTGTGATTAGGCACAGCACATGGAGCTCATGATCTCTCCTAACCTGAGTATCTATGGTGTGAGCATCCATTACCATCTAAGCACATGGAAAGAGCTGATAATCCAAATGTATAGTATTATGTATATATAAGCCTGTCTGAATATCAATCTGACTAAAACTGTGAGTAAACAGATGTTTTGTTACTTCAACTTTAAAGTGACTCAGCAGTGAATTATTCTGGGGTGTATGTGAGAGAGATGAAGAAAAGAAATTAACATTTCTAAAGCTGAAGCTGTGTGTATAAAATCTGCTAATTATTTACTACAAATAATCCAACAAAAGGGTTATGGGCCCAGCCCAGGAATTGAAAAAGGGAGAAATATTACCAGGCAGTGAAAAAGCCAAATTTTTTTCTCTAAAGTTTTAAAAGAAAGATTCAGTCTGTCTCTCTCTCCCCCCACACACCAAACAGAAGGCAAGGCTAAGAAATGGCTGAGGGAGGAAATTCACCATTTTTCTACTCTCTCAAGGTGCCTAAATTAACTGAATTTAATTATCAGCAATGGGAGCTAAGATTCAGATGTCTCCTTCAAGCAAAGAAATTAAGTATATGTTTAGACCAAAACAGAAAAGCTGAAAATATGGCTGAATGGGACAATGCAAACTATTATGTGAAGTGCATGTTTTTGGAAGCTCTCTCAGAGAAACAAGCCATATTAGTGGAGGCAAAAGATACAGCAAACAAAATTTTAGATAAACTAAGAACTATGTATGCAACTACATATGCAAAACAGCAACCAATTTGGTTGGCAGAGTTAAATGAGACCAAATTAAGGGATAAAAGTAAATGTAATGATCACATTATGCATCTTATGTCTTCATTTCAAAAGTTAGAACTTTCTGGAATTCCCATGTGTGATGCATTGAAAAGAGCATTTCTTTTTACCTCACTATCAAAGAAGTTTGATGTTTTTAGGTCTGTAAATGAAGCCATTGAAGGGCAATCTTTTGAACAGGCAGCATCAAAACTGAGGCAGGAATGCATAATTAATGATTCTGAGGAGATGTGTTCTCAAAGACAGTCAGAGAGAAATGAAACAAATTTCTTGGCAAAGAATAGAGGAAGGCGGAGCTATGGGAAAACTCCACCCAAGGGCAAGCTGATTTGCTATTCATGTGGAAAGGAGGGACATGTATCTAAATGGTGTAAGGAAATACAAAACACCCCCTCTAGCTCACCTAAGCCAATGGAACAAAAGAACTTTCCAAGCAGAAAATGTATGAAAGACAATGATAAACATAAGGGCTTTCTAATGGTAGAAAAATCTTTGACTATGGTAAATAATAATTCAAATGAAAGTACTTGGATTTTGGATTCGGGGAGCACATGCCATTTAACCAATTGTAAGGATTTCTTTCAGGAAATGAGTCCAGAAGAAGGTGTTCTTAATACTGCAAACGCAGGGACTACTCAGATCCAAGCAAAAGGCATTGGATTCTTAAAATGCAAAGTGTCTAATGAAGTTAAAGAAATTCCTGTAAGTGATGTCTTGTATATTCCCCAAGCAGTTTGCAATATGCTTAGTGTATCTACATTAGATAAGAAGGGATTTGCGATTCATTTTGAAAACAGTAAGTGCACAATCTCTAAAAATGATGAAGTGTATGCTGAAGCTTTTATGCATAATGATGTTTATAAACTGAGCATTTCAGGTGAAGCCTCACATCTGGCGCAAGTAAGGAAGAATGATGGTAAATGTAGTCTGGAAATCTGGCACCGCCGCCTGGGACATCGTGATTTTAAGGTGATCCAGGATCTTCACAGTGGGCAACTAGCCACAGGCATTCAAATCAGTGCAGATACTGGTAAAATGGAGAAATGCATAGACTGTGTTACTCAAAAAGGTGTGAGACCCTCATTTCCTGCATACACAGGAAATAGGCGTAATAAAGTACTGGACTTAATACACAGTGACTTATGTGGACCGTTTAATATCCCATCATTGGGAAATAACAGATTTGTGCTAATATTCTTGGATGATTTCTCTAGATACTGTGTGGCCTATTTGCTGAAAGAAAAAAGTCAAGTCACAGACATGCTGAAGAAATACGTAGCCATGGTGAGCAATAAATTTGAAAGAAAACCAAAAGTTCTTCAGACCGACAATGGTGGTGAGTTCACTTCACAAAGCATGCGCACATTTCTAGAACAAGAAGGCATTCAGCATATCACAACAGTAGCTTATACACCAGAGCAAAATTCTGTTGCAGAGAGAAAATTTAGGTCACTTGTGGAAGTGACCAGATGTATGCTGTCAGATAGCAATCTCCCTAAAAGACTATGGGGGGAAGCCATTCTCACAGCAGTGTACCTACAAAACAGAATGCCAACTAAAGGCGCTGAGCGCACACCACATGAGACATGGCATGGTAGGAAGCCAAACCTGTCACACATAAGAACATTTGGAAGTACAGCATATGCTCATGTACCAAAGCAAAGAAGGCATAAGCTGGATTCCACAACAGAAAGGGGCATTTTAGTTGGCTATGCTCCAGGACACAAAGGATATAGAATTTTGAATCTGAAAACTGGCATTGTTGGCATAAGACATGTTACATATTTTGATGAAAACAAAAGGGTTGATAAAGGCTGGATTATCCCATATGAGCCTTATCATCCAGAATATGAAACTAGAACCATAATAGACATGCCAGTGTATATAAATGCCATACCAAGGCAGATGTCTGAAAGCAACTCATCTGTATCTAACGAGGAACAGGCAGAGGAAGCAGACACAGAAAGGATCATTGAAGAAGACAGTACAGTTGGAGAAGGGGAATCAATTGGAGAAGGACTCTCAGATTTAGAGGATGCGGAAAGGTCGGACCAACCTGTTGTCAGACGCTCATCCAGGGAAAACAAAGGTGTTCCACCCCCAAGACTGTCTTACCTAACAAAGTCAGCAGAAGCTCAAGAGCCCTTAACATGGGATGAGATTGAGAAAATGCCAGCAGAAGAAGCTGCTGAATGGCGTAAAGCTGCACAAGAAGAAATTGATGCATTGGATAAAAATAAAACTTGGATTCTTACAAAATTACCTCCTGGCAAGAAAGCTATAGGATGCAAATGGGTATTCAAGTTAAAAAGGAATGCACAAGGAAAAGTGGAAAGGTATAAAGCCAGATTAGTCGCAAAGGGATATCTTCAAAAATATGGAGAAGATTTTGATGAAGTGTTTGCACCTGTAGTGAAACACACGACAATTAGAACACTTCTGAGCATTGCAGTCTCAAAAGGCATGCAAGTCAACCACATTGATGTGAAAACAGCATTTCTTCATGGAGATATAACTGAAGACTTGTACATGGAACAGCCAACAGGTTTCATAAATACAAAACAAAGACAGCTAGTGTGTAAATTAAACAAAGGTCTTTATGGATTAAAGCAAAGTGCAAAATGTTGGAATGACAAATTGCATGAAATATTGACAAATTTAGGATTTAAGCAAGGTGAAGCAGATAAATGCTTGTACACTAGGTGCAGAAATGGACAATATGCATACATTTTAGCTTTTGTTGATGATCTGCTCATTGCAAGCGAAAGTGAGCAAGAGTACAAGGACATTGTAAAATATTTAAACCTGAATGTTGAGATAAAAGAACTTGGTAATGTGTCATACTATCTTGGTATAGAAATTGAGAAACAAAATGATGGTTCTTATCTTCTAAGCCAGAAGTAGAAAATAAATGAGCTTATTGAAAGTTTAGGTATGCAAGATGCCCAAGTTGTAAGCACTCCCATGATCACTGATTTTCTGAAGGATGAAACAGTAAGAGAACCTTTACCAGATAACATCCAATATAGATCAGCCATAGGTAAGCTTTTATATCTAACTACCACATACAGGGCTGATATAGCAAATGCAGTAGGAATTTTGAGCAGAAGGGTCAGCTCACCTACCAAATCAGATTGGACTGCAGTTAAAAGGATGGTAAGGTATTTAAAAGGTACCATTGATTGTAAATTAAAGATTTCAGCCAATAGTAACCCAAAACTAATATGTTACTGTGATTCAGATTGGGCAGGGGATCATTCTGATTATAAATCCACAAGTGGATATGTGTTTATGTATGGAAATGTACAAATTTCTTGGGCCAGTCATAAACAAAGTATTGTGAGTCTGTCTTCTACAGAAGCTGAATATGTGGCTGTATCAGAAGCATGCAGAGAACTGATGTGGATTGAAAAACTTTTGCTGGATTTTGGAATAGCTGAACAGAGACCAATCCAGATAATGGAAGATAATCAAAGCTGCATCAGACTGTCACAGAATGACAAGGTTCAGTCACGCACCAAGCACATCGCAACGAAATATCACAACGTGCGAGAGCTGGCGAAAGAAGGGGTCATCAGTCTAGACTATTGTCACACCAGTGAGATGACAGCTGACATCATGACCAAACCGTTACCCAGAGAACATTTTGTGAATCTGCGAATAAAGCTTGGACTTTGTATGAATTAATAATTGCATGACAGTTATGCATGAGAAGGGGTTTGTTGGAATAATGTATTGTATTTTACATGCATTGTCTGTCAGCTATTATTTCTCTGTGATTACTCTGTGACCTCTGATGTGAATTGCCTAGAGAGGTCACACCTATGCAACTTCCTGTGGGTGTGATTAGGCACAGCACATGGAGCTCATGATCTCTCCTAACCTGAGTATCTATGGTGTGAGCATCCATTACCATCTAAGCACATGGAAAGAGCTGATAATCCAAATGTATAGTATTATGTATATATAAGCCTGTCTGAATATCAATCTGACTAAAACTGTGAGTAAACAGATGTTTTGTTACTTCAACTTTAAAGTGACTCAGCAGTGAATTATTCTGGGGTGTATGTGAGAGAGATGAAGAAAAGAAATTAACATTTCTAAAGCTGAAGCTGTGTGTATAAAATCTGCTAATTATTTACTACAAATAATCCAACAGTTGCGCCCCCCCCCCCTCCGTTCTTCCGAGTTCCAGGGTCGTCCCCCCGTTTTTGTTGTTTTTTTTTTAGTTTTAGTACAGGTGGTGCATTCCCCCTCCTCCCCTCTCGTCCCCTCCTCCGAATTCCAGAGCCCCTTCCCCCCCCTAGTTCCACACCCCCTCCCTCCGAATTCGACCCCCCTCTGAGTTACAGGCCCCCCCCAGTTCCAGACCCCCTCCCTCCATCCGAAATCCAGACCCCCCCCTCTGAGTTCCAGAGCCCTCCCTTCCACTCTATGAGTTCCAGACCCCACCTCCCAGCCTCCCTCCCTCCAATTTGCAGACCCCCCTCCCCTCTCTCCGAGTTACACATCCCACCTCCCTGCCTTCCTCCCTCTGATTTCCAGACCCCCCTCCCTCCAATTTCTAGACCCCCCTGGGAGTTTCTGACCCCTGGACCCCCCCTGCCGCGATCCTCTCGAGCCCCCCTTCCCGCTGCCAACTGTCCCCCACCGTCGCGTACCTGTGCTGGCGGGGGACCCTATCCCCCGCCAGCCGAAGTCCTGTTCTCGGCCGCGCAGCGTGGAGCTGTGGACGAATGATGTGATTAAGTTTGAATCAGTTTGTGTTCGTGCGCCCGATGTCAGATGCACGCACACAAACAGATTCCAACTTGATCACGTCATTCGTCCATGCTGCGAATCAAGGCATAATGGGTCCAGTGACGACAGCTGGGGCTTCGGAACCCAGTGAAGAAAGTTACGGACACAGGCAGACAGGCTCGTAGAACGTTGGCGGTGAGAATTATATATATAGATTATTATTATTATTATTATTATTATTATTATACTGCAAGGTGGGAAACCTAGATTTGGGGACATCTATGTGTGATCTCATCAGGCTAGCTGTTTTGCGGCCCTCTCAGATGCCAGTGGCTGCACATTACACATGACTCAGGAACATGCTCTTGAGGTGAGCGGGAGGGAGGGGTACACATAGGTGGTAGTTTCCCTAAGAAGGTGTTTGTGTGCCACTATCATATAGAGGTTTAAAGCGCACCCAGCTTGGGCCTTGAAGGATATTTTACAAGGCAGCATACCTAATTTGCACCTCACAATGCTATACACCAGTGGTTCCCAAACGTGATCCTGAAGGCACCCCAGACTGTCAGGTTTTCGGAATATCCACAATAAATATTCAAGAGAGAAATTTGCATGCGGTGGAAGCAGTGCATGCAAATCTTTCTTGTGAATATTCATTATGGATATTCTAAAAACTTGACTGGCTGGGGTGCCTCCAGGACCAAATAAGTTTGGGAACCACTACTATATACAATCATTGTGAGGTGTGGCCCAGGTGAGGCCATCCATTTGGGTGGCAATTTGTGCTCTCACAGCCTTCTGTGTTCAGTGTATTGTCAAAGGGGTTAGGGCTATAGGCCCTAAATGTAGGACAAGTTGGTTTGATTCCCTCTGTGGTTCTTTCTGGTTGCAGTTTTATTTACTCTGCTGTAGCTGCTGCAATGTGCTTGGTAGCTGTGTGTGACATGCTGACTACTTTTCTTTGGGTCACAGGAGGGTGCTGTCCAGCACCCCTCCCCCTCCCCTTCCTTTTCATATCATCTCATAGGTTTGGCTTTGGCTTCAGCACATTCTAGTGGATATGGGGGTTGAGGACTAGGGTTACCATACGTCCGGTTTTACCCGGACATGTCCTCTTTTTGAGGACACGGCCACGCGGGTTTTGCCAGCCTGTCTGTTTGTCCAGATTTGCGGACAAATGGGCAGGCTGGCAGGTGGGCAGGCCTAGTGGTGTCCTAACCTCTCTTCCCCTTACCTTACTGTACTGGCCTGGTGGTCTAATGACCTCTTCAGGGCAGGAAAGAGCCCCCCTCTTTCCTGCCCGGAGCAGCTGCAGACTGTCTCACTTTCTTGCTGCCTCCGGTCCCAGCATCGATTCAAAATGTCCGCCAAGAGTTGAAGCGGCCTCGCGAGACTTCTGCAGAAGTCTTGCAAGGTCACTCTTGGTGGCCATTTTGAATTGGTGCCGATATGGGAGGGAGCAAGACAGTCTGCATGCATTCTGGGCAGGAGAGAGGGGGCTCTTTCCTGCCCCGAAGAGGTCACTAGACCACCAGGCCAGTACAGTAAGGTAAGGGGTAGGGGGTATGATGGGGGGCAGGTGGGGTGGTATGTGATGGGGCGGGGTAGGGTGTGGCAGGGGCGGGCAGGGTTGAGGCAGGGCGGGGTAGGGTTGTGGCGGGGCGGGGCATGTGTTCGCTTTTTAGGGGGATCAAATATGGTAGCCCTAGTTGGGGACACACTGTAATGAGGGTAGCTCAGCTGCATACTCAGGCCTTGATCCAGGACAGAGCTGATATAGGGGTGCAATGTCAGTGGGACTTATGTCAGATCCTGACGTGCTCCTTCATGCACCAAATGAGGTCTGTGTCTTCCCTCTATATCTTCCTGTACATGCACCTGAGTGCCTGAAGGCCACCTTGGATGCCGAATCATCTACCAAACACAAGTTGGTGGAGACGGGGTTCAGGTGAAGGTCCTTCTTGGCCTCACATACATGCTGTGCAATGTTCCTCTCATAGCCTGTGACAGCAGATTGGGAGGGGATGGGGAGTATGCAGTACACAGGCACAGATGAGTTGAACATGGGGACAGAGGACAGCATGGTGACCTTTCTGTGGAGAATGTGCACTATTGCTTGATTAGATATTAAGACCAAGCAAAAAGTCAAGGATTTCTAAGATACCATGGAAGTCAGTAAATCCCATTGAAGTCCATGAGCACTAAGCCTTGGGGCACTTTTTTTTTTTTTTAAATCAATGGATGCTATCAAAGTCAGTGGTGCTATCAAAGTCCCACTGAAATCTATGAACACAATTAAAGTTAATGCAAAGTTTACATTATTTTTACAATATTTTTCCATTTTCCTTAACACAGTAACCTTGTGACACTCAAGAGACATCAAAGCCATTCCCACTTCCCATTCCCACTGATTTTATTGAGAGCGCCCCAGTCTCTACCTATTTCCTCAGTGTCATCTCAGCTTGGATACATCATATTGTAAACATCTCAATGGAAATGACACCTTGCAATTTGTAATTCATCTACAGTCTAGCAGTTACGGCACTAAGCTACATCCACCTCAGGAGAATTTCTGGAATGCAAATGCAACCCTCCATTGTGTATGATTATGCTGCTATGTATTCCTGTGCCTCGGTTTGGCAGGCCTTAATTGGGCAGTGATATAATAAAAAAAACATTGTTCTTTTTCTTCTGTTTCATTTATAAAATTTCATTCAGACTGGGGATGAGAAATTTGCTGCTGTGGCTGAAGGGTTCATAAGAGAGCAATACATTGGTAAGTGTATCAGATTTCTATGCAAATAAAAAGTGCTATATAGCGTCTGAATTATCATACAAGAAAAACTTCGGCTATGTAAAGTTTTGTGATAGCATGAAATTCTATTAAAAATGTTATTAAAAGATTGTATCTCGGAGATATTGCGGTAGTTACAGGACTAACACTTAAAATGTTAATGCATTATGAAGGACAGGATTTCTTACGGATGCAATCATTAAAAGTTTAGACAGTTATAATTGCATTATCTTTTCACACCTTCTCAAATGATATGGGGGTACAAAAGGATTTGCTGAATGCTGAAAACAAATATAAAATTTAAATAGAAAGCACAGATTTGAGAAGGTACATAGCAACCATGCTGACGTCATATTTTACTAATGCTTCCTCTTTGAAAGACAGAAATGATTTTAAACAATAGAGGACTCCAGAGTTGTTTCAGAAAGGCTTGCTTAGGGTAGCATGCCTCATCCTTCAGTGGGGGAGTAGCCTAATGTTTAGTGCAGTGGACTGAGAACCCGGGTGAACTGAGTTTGATTGTCACTGTGGCCTCTTGTAACCCTGGGCAAGTCACTTAATCCTCTGTTGCCCCAGGTACAAAAGCTTAGATCGTGAGCCCACTAGGGACAAAGGAAATATCTGCATATAACACATGTAAACCAGTTTTACCGTAGAAAGGTGGTATATCATCCCCTATTGTCCAGGGGCGTAGCCAGAAAACAGATTTTGGGTGGGCCCAAGCAAGAAGTGGGTGGGTACCAAGTGTTCTCCCCCCTCCCCCACTATGACCAGAAAAATATTTCAGCTGGCGGGAAAACGCTTCTTTCCACCTTGGCAGTCTGCAGCAGGCATGCACTGAAAACTGAGTATGTGCAGGTGCCGGTATCGTGGAGAGTAGTGTTTTCATTACCATCAGGGGTGAGTCTTCTGCTGGCAGAGCTTGGGATCCCTACCAGCTACCGCTAAATATGTGCTACTGTTGGGTGGGCCCGAGCCCTAAGTGGGTGGGCCCTGGCCCACCCAGGCCCACCTGTGGCTACGTCACTGCTCCTATATCAAAATCAAAAAATGGAAGGACTGCAGCCTTGGGTGATGCATTATAGAAGTCCTAGTTTCAAGAAGTCTTCTCAAATTCAGATTTATGGTGACTGCTTGTTTATAACCCGAGATGCAGGTCTTTTACTCACCGAAACGCCATCATTCTGAGTTGGTGTCTGGTGCTTCATTTTGTGGTTGCTAGCATATAGTGCAGATGGCTATTCCAAAGATAAGTGGTCGCTTTTTTGATTTTGTTTATATTGTTGCTGATATTTTATAAACTTTGCAGCCTGACAAAATTTTGATATTGAATAAAAGATAAGAAGTTAATCATTGGGACTTCTTGGCAAACGATTGATGTCACAATACAAGCATTGACCTGAAATAGCTGGGCGCTATAAGAGGTCTTATAGCTTTTCTTCATTTAAATCTGATGCCATTTTGTCCTCTTGTGCTCTGTTGTTATAATGAGTAACAAGTAAAAAATTAAGAAAAACATTGTATATTTTGGAAGTCTTCTAGGATCTGTACACTTCTTCTCACTTCCATTTTTAGAAACCTAAATAGTATCAACATTTCATGCTACCAATCCCTGCATAGGCAATGGCTTCCCCCATGTCTATCTCAATAGCAGACTATGGACTTTTCCTCCAGGAACTTGTCCAAACCTTTTTTTAAGCCCAGATATGCTAACCGCTGTTACTACATCCTCCGGCAAAGAGTTCAAGAGCTTAACTATTCGTTGAGTGAAAAAATATTTCCTCCTATTTGTTTTAAAAGTATTTCCATGTAACTTCCTTGAGTGTCCCCTAGTCTTTGTATTTTTGGAACGAGTAAAAAAACGATTTACATCTACTCATTCTACACCACTCAGGATTTTGTAGACCTCAATCATATCCCCCCTCAGCTGTCTCTTTTCCAAGCTGAAGAGCCCTAACCTCTTTAGCCTTTCCTTATATGAGAGGATTTCCACCCCCTTTATTATTTTGGTCACTCTTCTTCGAATCTTTTCTAATTCCACTATACTTTTTTGTGATACGGTGATCAGAATTGAACACAATACTCAAGGTGAGGTTGCACCATGGAGTGATACAGAGGCATTATAATATTCTTATTTACCATCCTTTTCGTAATAATTCCTAGCATCCTGTTTGCTTTTTTGGCTGCCGCCACACACAGGGCAGAAGATTTTGAGTATATTGTCTATAATGACACCTAGATCCTTTTCTTGTGTTCTGACTCCTAAGGTGGACCCCAGCATCAGGTAACTATGATTCAGATTATTCTTCCCAGTATGGATCACCTTGCATTTGTCCACATTAAATTTAATCTGCCATTTGGATGCCAAGTCTTCCAGTTTCCTAAGGTCTTCCTGCAATTTTCACAGTCTGCATGAGGTTTTGGCATTTTTTAATAGTTTTGTATCATTTGCAAATTTACCCCCCTGTTTACTAATGGGCTATGTCGGCATTGTCACATGGCTTAGTAAACAGAGCGGTTAATCACCTCACTCGTCGTTCCAATTTCCACATCATTTATAAATATGTTAAATAGCACCGATCCCCTGTGGCACTCCACTATTCACCCTCCTCCATTGAGAATCATTGCCATTTAACTCTACCCTCTGTTTTCTGTCCAATAACCAATTCCTAATCCACAAAAGAAGATTGCCTCCTATGCAATGATTTTTTTTAATTTTCTCAGGAGTTTCTCATGAGGCACTTTGTCAAAAGCTTTCTGAAAATCTAGATACACTACAACAACCAGCTCACCTTTATCCATATGTTTATTCACGCCTTCAAAAAATGAAGCAAATTGGTGAGGCAAGACTTCCCTTGGTTGAACCCATACTGACTATGTCCCATTAAACCATGTTTGTCTATGTGTTCCATAATGTTATTCTTTATAATAGTTTCCACTATTTCCCTGGCACTGAAGTCAGGCTTACCGGTCTGTAATTTTCCGGATCACCCCTGGAACCCTTTTCAAAAATCAGTGTTACATTGGCCACCTTCCATCTTCAGGTATTATGGATGATTTTAATGACAGGTTACAGATCACTAATAGCAGACCCCGAGTAGCGAGCACACAGGTCTACAGTCTCCCCCTGGGCATCACACACAATCTGCATGTTCATAGGGTGATATGATTTTCTGTTCCTATAGGTCTGCTTGTGTGCCTGGGGGGAGGGGGGGGAATTGAATGAGATATATGTGCAGTCAGTGATGCCAATGAAAGAGGGGAAGCAGTCTATGACATAGAACTGAGCCATGTTGTCCTGGAGGGCCTGGCTAGTAGTGGGGAAGGTAATATAGTCTGAGGTGTGGGTGAGGAAGGCATCGAGGAACTGGGAAAGGCAGTTGGAGATGGTGGGCTGGATGAGGTCTGTATAGACTGCTAGCACTAACTGAACAGTGCCGGTGGCAAGAAAGGCGAGGGAGGCAGTGATCTTAAGGTGGACTGGCACTGGATTATTCCTGCATGTTCTGGCCTGGAGAAGGGGTTGTAGCTGGTCACAGAGGCAGTCCCATCAAAGCGGTACCTAGTAAGGCATTGCTGGTCAGTGAGGTCCATGAAGTAGGCCCTGGGCCTAAGTACTCTGGGATTGGGGTATCTCCTCCTGGGCCTCGCCTCCAAACTCTTATCCACATCCAGCAAAGCGTCAGCCACAATAGCATTCAGCCCATCCATGATTGACGTGGTGTCCCACCACCACAGGTAGAACGACTAAGCCCAGTAACACCACTGTGCAGTCCTCCACCTACTGTACCACTGAGACTCAGCAATAGCACCCAGCACTCGCTCTCCTAGCACAAGCTAACAGTCCTTATACAAATGGCAGCAACATATAGCCCAGTCTCCCCCAGCACCAGTACACAGTCCTCACACAAACAGCAGCAACAGAAAAGCACAGTGACAAACTAGGAGTGGACCAACAGAGGAACAATGAGAGACAGAACACATGCAGGTAGGGGGTTTGAATGGGAGGTGTGGGGGTTTGGGGACAGTGAGGGTTTGATGGGAGAAGGGGGTGAGATATAGCGCAAGGGATGGGTGTAGCTGGGGGGCTGGCAGTTGTGGGCAAGGACTTGAGGAGGTGAGACACAGAGGAGGCATGGCAGGAAATGTGAGGGTCAAATGGTTCAGGCAGGGGCAAAGAACCAAAGGTTACAGATCACTCAGCAACTCTCTGGTTGTTTTTCACAAACCAACAATTCCACCTCTCACTCTCCAGTTAGCATGCAGTAAGGTACATGCCCATTCCCTGCACATATCTCATTCATTTCCTACCTCATAGCACAGTAAGCAGTTAGCATGTCAGCACATGTTAACTGTCATGCCAGGACAGTAAAGGTTACCCGAGCCTTGTGTTAAGTTATAGCTCAATAATTCATGTGCTGCTTACCACATTTTCGTAAAAGGTTCCATCATTTGGAAAGAACAAGAACTTAGGAATTTATTTATGAAGCGCAGAACTTCCAGAATGTAGTTCTCTAATGAGCTTGCCAATCTACAGATCTATTGACCTTCAGAAAATTGCTTTATGTTTTAAATATTTTTTTTATTTAGCTAATAATACATATAAGCAAAATTAAAGTAAACTGATGGACTGGGCAACAATCCAATTACAATAAAGCACAAATACATCAATAAGTTAAAGAAGTCTCACTGAATAATCCACTTTCAGCAACACAGCACAAAAAGTAGAAACCAATAGTAGAATCCATTTCCCCAGATTCCATAAATGGCACAGATCCCAGATCAGTGGCCGACATAATTAGTTAATTTATTTATTTATTTATTTATTTATTTATTTATTTATTTGTTGCATTTGTATCCCACCTTATCCCACCTCTTTGCAGGCTCAAAGTGGCTTACAATATATCATGAGTAGTGGAAGAATATTAGTAAATAGGCATTTAGTATTGCAAAGTCTTGGTCAGCATGATGATAATTAAAACAAAGTTATAATATACAAGCAGATATAGTGGAACAGTTCTAAACATAGATGGGCGAGTTGTGCATAATGGGCTCCAAAGACTTAAACGGAGTTTACAAGCACTTAATTGGCACTAATTATGATTTGGGCACTAATCTGGCTATTCTGTAACAATGGGTGCCTAAATTGGATCATGTGCAACTCAAAAGGGGGCAAGGCCATAGGAGGGGCATGAGTGGTGCAGGGAAGCTCACAAAAGATGAGTGCAGCGTTACAGAATAGCAGGGCTCTGTGTCCAGTTTGAACACCAGGATTTACACCAGGTTTCAGCTGACATAAGTCCTCGTACCCAAAGTTGAGTGCAGAATTTGGTGCTCTTTATAGAATAACATTGAGCACCAATTTTTATTGGCACCTAATTTTCTGTGTCATTTATACAATTCTCCCAAATTACCCCCCCCCCCCCTTCTATGAAATAATTACATATTTATTAAGCCACCATCCATATTGCTTGGAAAATTTCTTCCACCGCAGGGGATAGAGAAAAACAAACTTTGCTCCCCCTGATGCCTAACCAGACATTTGCATGGGAATTTAAAGAAGTAGCTCCCCTAGTGCAAGAATCTGAGACTAAAGTTGAAGGAAAACTTTCCTGTAGCATTAGATGAACCAAGTCACTTCAAGGAACATTCTGACCTTCTGCTACAGAAGCAATGCCCCCTTATTCTTAAAGTAACTTTTAAGCAATAAAGTTCTTGCTCTATTCTGAGACCAGCAAAACAAATGTGGCTTAGGAAGTGACCTCTTCTTGAGAAGTTTCTAGAAAACTGGTGAACTCCAAACTATCTGAAGGCAGGCTCCTCAATATCAGAGGCCCCTCCCCTGAGTCAGGCCTATCAGATAATAGATTTTTACCACTGCAATAGACCCTTCTGGCAAAAATCTGAATGCATATACTCCTTTCCTCGATTGTAAATATTTTCACAATAGTTCCATTTCTTTACCCTGCATGCTACTGAGGCATATATGATTGCTAAACACTGAATGGATTTTATAGATATTTGTCTCATGTTAAATGTTCTAGATGTCTTTAAAGACTGTGTATACAATAGAAAGCTGAGAAAAAGAAATTCCCACAAAGCTAAGTTGTGCTAATAATTTAGTAAGTCAACAGGATAACTATCTTTCACATTAAAGTTACATTAGTTGAAAATGAGTCTACAGATACATTTGTTTCCAAATTTCCTGCATTTGTTTAGAAGGTGCACCCCTACTGTTTGCTAGTTTGGTGTTACTTACCTGCTGCTATGAATTTCTCAAATTTCATGTCTCAAATTTCAAATTAGGTGCCACAGCACCACCTAATGGCAAAACATAGATTTTCATGTTTATGTATAGACTCGGATGTGAATCTATGAGAGAAAGCGATTAGTGCTTTTATTCCACTGTTGATTCACCAAAACAACTGTTAGAAATCAGAAAGGAAAATTCGCTAATACATGTTACCACCAATAATAAGTGTTACCAACATAGCCGTTCTCAGTGGCGCATTCAGATCCTCCTCCCTTCAAGCAGCTCACTCAGGGGCCCTTTTACAAAAGCGGCGGCAAGCTTACCGCATGCCAATCTGCAGCTACTGTCGGCCCAACATGGGCACTGGTGGTAGTTACACCCCTAACATGCAGCATTTCTGATTCTAGCGGAAATATTTGAAAAATATTTCTGCAGGCGCTAACCCAGCGGTAATCAGGCAGCACCATGTGCAACAGTGGCATTCCTAGGCTGCCTGACACCCGGGGCGGATCGCCGATGCGCCCACCCCGGGTGCAGCGCAGCTCCCACCCACCGGCAAAATTAGTCCCCCCTCCCCCCACCGGCTAAATTACACCCTCCCCACCGGTGCATTTTTACCTGCTGGGGGGGGGGGGGTGTCACGCGCCTGTTGGCCGAGTCCGCTCATTCCCTCCCTGCTGCTCCCTCTGCCCCGGAACAGGAAATAACCTGTTCCACGCAGAGGGAGCAGCAGGGAGGGAACGAGCAGACTCAGCCAACAGGCGCGCAGCACCCCCCCAGCGGCATGCACCCGGGGCGGACCGCCCCCACGCCCCCCCCTTGGTACGCCACTGACGTGCTACCCGATTACCGCTGGATTAGCGTGGGAGCCCTTACCGCCCCTCAGTGGGTGGTGGTAAGTGCTTTCCCCCTGCATGGCCACGTGGTAAGTGGAATCTTACTGCATGGCCATTTCTTTTTTCAGTCTTTTTACCTGCTGCGGTAAAAAGGGCCTCAGAGCATGGCTAAAATGGCCCCCACCGCCAGCGCAGGGTATCATTAAAACTTGAGGGCTCAGAATTTAAAAAAAAAATCACAAACAGCTGAAGTAGGATGTCAATCTGGGCCGCTTGATTCTCAATCCACTGCTCTAACCATTAGGCTATTTTTTTTTTTTTTTTTGCATTGCATGGATGCATGTGTGGTCATTTTCTAAGCTGTCCATGTCCCTTGTTTTCCCTGATCATAATTTGGACGTTTTTCTTTGTAAAATGGCTGTATCCTGTTGTAAAATACAAGTGAAATGGATTTGGACATCCATATTCTGAGCTGGATATGCTTGCTAAAATGTCGCTTCACATGTCTTTTTTTAATATAATTTCTGAAATATATTCAAGCAATTTCAAACTTGAAATCAGAAAACAGAAAAATTACAGGTAATCAAATAATCAAACAAGAATATCCTTTAGTCCACCAATAAGTAAAGGGGACCATAGGAAATACCACTAATAAGGTCTATACCAAAACCCCAGAATATAAATCTAGTCCAAGAATAACAGAAAAGACTACTTAATCTCCGCAGCTGATATGTGCTAAATACGAGCGTAAGAACATAAGAATAGCCATACTAAGTCAGACCAATGGTCTATCTAGCCCAATATCCTGCTTCCAGCAGTGACCAACCCAGGTCACAAGTACCTGGCAGAAAAAACCAATTAGTAGCAACATTCCAGAATCCCAAATAGAAGCCAGATTCCGGAACTCTAAAGAGTAACAGCATTCCATGCTACCAATCCCAGGGCAAGCAATGGCTGCCCCATGTCCATTTCAATAACAGACTTTTCCTCCAGGAACTTGTCCAAACCGTTTTTAAATCCAGATACAATAGCCACTGTTACCACATCCTCCAGCAGTGAGTTCCAGAGTTTAACTATTCTTTGAAAATTAGCCACTACCCCTTCCAATTTCTTGAACATCAAAAAATCCTGCTACTGCCTTGGATCAAACATAATTTTTACCACTATAAGACAAACAACATTTAGCAGGAAATTTCTATATTAACCTAGCACCAAGATTCTTGGCCTAAAAGCCTAGAAATCTTTTCTGCGCTTTTGTATCAATTGAGCCAAGTCAGGAAATATATGAATTGTAGATCCAAAGAATTGCTCATGCAAATGATGAAAGTAAAGATGCAGTATGTAATCTCTATCATATTCCAAGGCAAATGTCACCAGGAGAGTAGATTTTCCAGTGATAACATCAAGGGAACTCTCTAAAAAGCTGTCAGATTTAGAGTTAGGGGATACCCCTTCTTCACCCAAAGGAGTAGATGATCCACCAACTCTTCCAAAAACCATGTATTGGACTCTCACTATGGGTGGCATATTTTCAGATGGTACACGTGGAGGGGCATAATCGAAAGGGACGCCCACGTTTTGCTGAGGACATCCTCTCAAACGTCCTGGTGAAGGGGCGGGGAAACCCGTATTATCAAAGCAAGATGGATGTCCATCTTTCATTTCGATAATATGGTCGGGAATGCCCAAATCCTGAAATTTAGGTCGTCCTTAGAGATGGTCAACCCTAGACTTGGTCGTTTCTGATTTTCGTCGATAATGCAAACCAAGGACGCCCATCTCAGAAACGACCAAATGCAAGCCTTTTGGTCATGGGAAGAGCCAGCATTCGTACTGCACTGGTCCCCCTGACATGCCAGGACACCAACCGGGCACCCTAGGGGGCACTACAGTGGACTTCATAAATTGCTCGCAGGTACATAGCTCTCTTACCTTGTGTGGTGAGCTCCCCCAAAACCCATTATCCACAACTGTACACCATTACCATAGCCCTTATGGGTGAAGGGAGGCACCTAGATGTGGGTACAGTGGGTTTCTGGTGGGTTTTGGAGGGCTCATATTTACCACCACAAGTGAAACAGGTAGGGGGGGATGGGCCTGGGTCCGCCTGCCTGAAGAGCACTGCACCCACTAAAACTGCTCCAGGGACCTGCATACTGCTGCGATGGACCTGAGTATGACATTTGAAGCTGGCATAGAGGCTGGCACAAAAGATTTTTAAAGATGTTTTTTGAGGGTGGGAGGGGGTTAGTGACCACTGAGGGAGTAAGGGAAGGTCATCTTCGATTCCCTCCGGTGGTCAACTGGTCAGTTCGGGCACCTTTTTGTGGCTTGGTCGTAAGAAAAACAGGATCAGGTAAAGTCGTCTAAGTGCTCGTCAGGGACGCCTTTTTTTCCATTATGGGTCGAGGACACCCATATGTTAGGCACGCCCAAGTCCTGCCTTCGCTACGCCTCCCACACGCTCCCATGAACTTTGGTCATCTCTGCGACGGAAAGCAGTTGGGGAAGCCCAAAATCGGCTTTCGATTATGCCGATTTGGGTGACCCTGTGAGGACGCCCATCTTCCAATTTGTGTTGAAAGATGGGCGTCCTTCTCTTTCGAAAATAATCCTGATAATATATCACAAAAGTACTTATGAACCATCTCCAGCAGAGCTACTTCCAGAGATTTTGGGAAGTTCAAAAACCTCAAATCAGTCTTCCTCAACTGATTTTCCATGTGCTCCTATTTCTGTTGCAAAGCTTCCCTAACTTTTAATATTGTAAATTCCAAAATTTTCACCTCTTCCAATTTCTTTACTGAGTTTCCAAACGCTCTTCATGTTTTAACACAAGGTCCCTGTGCACTCGAACCTTGGTTTACACAACTCCAACTTTAGACCTCATTCCAACAAATGGAGCTTTAAGAGAATTGCCCAGAGTTCTGAATGCTTCCTATAAAACATACTTACTACTGCCAGTTTCTGCATCTCTCTAAACGAACAACTCTCTCCTCCAAAGAATTTGACAATTCAGCAGCCTGGGCACTGTCCCTCTCTCTGCGGCAGGACATTGTCCTAGAAAAGAATTCAAGCCAGCCGCACCTCCACTCTCAGAAGTAGTGCCATTCTCGTGACCCCACAGTAAGGCATCCTCCCTCTACATTGCTGAGCTTCTGGGTTGTGGGGATGCACTGCCAACTATTGTTCTGGGCAAAGTGAAGCCCAGTCTGCAGTGCACTGAGAACTGTCACCATCTTGGGCTTACCTCCTGAAACAGGAATTGCACCCACTGCTTGAGAAGACAGTAATTCAGGTATCATGGTCTGTATTGAGCGCTTCAGAGCTCCCATGAGTGGAGGTTTATGGGCATAGGTTACTCCTTTTCGCTTCCCCATCAGCAAAGCTCACAGAGTGCAGTAGCACTATCTCAGACCAAGCAAACCGAAGCGCTCCTCTCAAGCATCTGTCCTTGACGCCATCTTGGCCCTCACTCCACTTTATAAAATAGACTAGAGGTGGGTACCTTCTCCATCTCCAAACCTAGAATGACTTGTTACAAAATTACCTCCATAATTTATTATTTTCATGTTTTCTTCCTGTTTTTTTTTATGTTCTAGAACAAATGTTGACAAAAATTTGCACTCTTTGCAAAAAAAGTGTGCACTATGTATAAAGAGGGCATACTTTTCTTCAAGAGTACACACTCCTTTCCAGTTAGTGCATGCATGTGCAAACCATCATGCATACACAAACCATCTCACATGCATGCATGATTGATTGGAAAACACACACTTTATGAAAAGTGTGACTTCTTTACACATAGTGTGCACTCTTTAAGAAGAGTATACACTATTATTGGTAACTGATATTTAATCACAAATGACAGCTCATCCCAAATAATTTATACAGAAAACAGCTGAACACTGCAGCTCTCTGATAACTTTAGACTCCACTCCCAGAACACTCCTGATAAATTTTGGCTCTATGTTGAATTACATGAGCAAAATTCATCCATTTTATGGCCCAGGAAAATTAAACAAAAGCACTTAAGTAGCTAGCACCCAATTGGCTACATAATGTTTTGAATCTCAATCCCAGTATATTTAGGTGATTGTAGCTGTGTTTATGTGTAATTGCATTTATTTCAGAAGTACAATCTTTTATAGATAATGATAGATTTGAATTCTCTGACCCATTCAAATGTTTAATTAATTAGGTGGATTTACAATACCATTATTCACATCTGCACTGCAGTGTGGCAAAGAAAGGGGGAAAGGGAAATGGGACTTGATATACCACCTTTCTCAGGAGTTTGCAACAACATTCAAAGCGGTTTACATATATTCAGGTACTTATTTTGTACCAGGGGCAGTGGAGGGTTAAGTGACTTGCCCAGAGTCACAAGGAGCTGGAGTGGGAATTTAATTCAGTTCCCTGGGATCAAAGTCCACTGCACTAACCACTAGGCTACTCCTCCACTCAAGAGAAACAGAGAAATCATATATACATATTTTTAATACTTGGAATGCTTCTGGTCTGTGCTTCCAAGATTGTATTTTTAAACAATGTCCATGCCTGATTTAGGAAGGGGAATTCATCAAGCTGCATTAGGGCTTTAAGTCGTATTAATTAGCCCTTAACACAACCCTAATGCTGCTTAACTAAAAATACCCTGGCAATATTTAAGTTATTGCAGGTTACACAGTAATAAGATGCAAAATACACAAATGCATGTTTCGCATCTGATTACTATGCAAATACCCTAACACAACTTGTAGTAATACACCACAAGTCATGTTAGGGCCCAAAAGTCATGGTAAAATAACCCTAGCTTTTTGCTGGGATTATTTTACCATCCAGGAGCATCGGGCTGCAAAGCCAAGGCCTGATGCTCCTGGGCATTTTCTGTTTTCCTTTTTGACAAGCCCCTGCTGCACAAGGTCTGCCCACCCCCTATAGGGGCTACCTTTAAAAATCAATGGTGGTCCAGGGTCGGTCCATGGGTGTGTGTGAGTTGTTGTCCAGAGGGTCTTCTATCTCTAGGGAGTGCCATTTTGAAGCCAGTGCATGGACTGGACAGAGCTCCTGCCTGAAGACCTATGGACCCTGAAGACCCCCTCCCCCCGATTCTTGGACAGCTCCCCATGCATCCCAAAGACCTGACCCTGCCTGGACCACCAATGACTTTTAAAGGTAGCCTCTAGGGCAGGTAGGCAGGCCTTGTACATGGGGGGGGGGGGGGGGGGTGCTTAGGTCGGAGGGACCCAGAAGCCTAGAGAGATCCAGATCCGCAGGCCTGGGATAATCAGGCTAGGGGTATAACACTGCTTGTGAGATGGTTCGCAAGCAGCATTATTCTCTTGCCCTGGGATTCAGCAACCAGCAGTACCAGGATCCCGCAGGATGCTGGATCCTGTGAGGCATCAAGGTGCAGTAAAGGGATCAAAATAAAATGCTGCTACAGTAGAATTCCTTAGTGTCATCTCTCCAGTTATTATCTCACATTTGATCATGTTATGATCACTATAGCCCAACCCAACACCATTACCTCTTGTACCAAATCCTGCATTCCATTAAAGACTAGATCTAGAATTGCTCTCCTTCTTAATCAGTTTCTGAACCAGTTGCTCCATGAAGCAGTCATTTATTTCATCTAGGAACTTTAGGTCAAAACTTCTTTATTCTGATAGAGTAACTGAAGGGTCCAGCACTTCTCAACAGGCAGAAACTTAGGGATCTCTTTATAGGGAAGAGCAGAAACCAAACTGTTTGGAAATTTGTACTGCTGTCTTTATGAATATCATGATGATAATTAATTGAAAGGGAAATGTCTCAGAGGGAAATTGGAAAGGAAATAAGATTTTAAAAACTACATCTCAGGATGGTAGGAATTTGTGGCTTTGAGTTGCTCTTTTTACTTGATAATAGCCAATGTAAGCAGAAGCTAACTAAATGGTATTGATTTGCTTTTATAGATAAAAGTGTTGAAACTGGACAATATTTACCAGTATTTAAAGAATAGCAAACCAAAACATTCTGAGGCAAAGTGCATGATTACCTTCTCAAGGAAAAGCAGGAAAAAATATACAACAATGCACAGAACCAAGAAAAGAAATCCATCTCTGGGATACTGGAGATATTTAGCCCTGTATATAACTAGAAAATATGCTGTTTGCTATCACATTCATCACAAGAGAACAATATCTAGGAACTTAAGAAAACCACCAAGTGGCCCAATTTTTGTAGCTGTTTTATGAACTAGATTCCAGTGCATTATGGTATATGCAATTTTGCTGCTTTCATTTGAAATCAGGAATATAGGGATCAAAATTCTTCAGAAGGGGGGGGGGGAGTCAAAATTTCAGAATTACCTAAATCTCCTCCCAGAAATTCAGTCTCTTGAAGGCTCTAGAACTTCCATGGTCTACATATGAACAATTTGGTATAGGGAAGACTGTTTTCAAATGGATCTAGCTGTGTTACAATTGATTATTAGGTGGGGACATTTGGAAAATTACCCTCTTCAATGTGCATAAAAGTAGTACAATGTTTCATAGCAGGTGCAAAGGATACAGGTACATAAATACCTGTGGTCCCCATTGGCACACATTTTGAAAGCGGCAGAAGATGAGCAGACCAGAATGCGAAGTAGTTCAATTTTTGTCACAACACTTGAGGGGTTAAAAACATGTGCTCAATGTGGCCATATTTTGCCCTACCCAGGGCTGCATCAGGGACAATAATACCAGATCGTGTGAAATCCAGCTATCACCACGTTGTGCAGATTTCACACTGATTTGGTATTATTGCCCCAATTTTCACACTGATTTGGTAATATTGCCCCAATTTTCCTGGCCCTCAGACTGATTCTGTAACTACTAGGTTGTTTTTTTTCACACTAGAACCATAAGGGTGGGTAAAAATGAAAACATTTTCTAAAGAAAAAAGTTCACAATAGTCTATTGAAAGTGGTCTGTTCTCCCAGTGGGTAGATCTATGCCTGATGTTTCTTTGCCAGGATTTATTGTTTTGCTTTGACCACAGCAGTTCTTTGCTGCCCCCAAGAAACTGCTGCCCAAGGTGACCACTTAGCCTGCCTAATGGTTAAAGCCATCCCTGATAAAGGAAATGATAGGTGAAGAATAAAAGCTGTGGGAATCTGAAGAATCTAAAATGAGAGCATTAACAGCAAATGAAGGGGTGATGAATGGTGGGAAATAATGAAAGGGATAGAGAGAGAGAGAGAGAGAAGTGGACTAGACTAAATGGACCATTGGTCTGACCCAGAATGGCTGTTCTTATGAAAAGGAGGGGGGGGGGTGGAGGAACAGGAAGCGCAGTATTATGAACTTTTTTCTTTAGAAAATATTTTCATTTTTGACCACCCTTATGGTTTTTATTATGAAAAATAACCTAGTGGTTACAGCATCAGTCTGACGGCCAGGAAAATTGGAGATCAAACCCTGCTTCTCTCACTGATAACCCTTGTGATCTTGAGCAAGTCACTTCACTCTCCATTACGTCAGGTACAACTTAGATTGTAAACGTACATGGGTACAGAAATAGTGTTTGACCTGATTATAACTCAGCTTCAGCATGGATTTGGAATAGATGAGTACAATTCTAAAATTCATATCCAACTGAACTATAAGTTTGATACTTATTTTAATTTAAAATTGTACTAAAGTGCTTATACATACAAGAAACTTTTGCAAATCTTTTATGCTGCTAACTTATCCCCTGCCCCCCTTTTACAAAATCTCGCTGGTGGCTGCCGCGCGGTAATGCCAACACAGTCCATTCACTTTGAATGGGCTATGTTGGCATTACCACACTGGCAGCCACTAGTGTGGCTTTGTAAAAGGGGGGATTAGTTCAGTTGTATTTTACTGCAATTTTGCAAAGCCCTTTTACTAAAATGCATTAAACTTTGGGGTTAACACGTTTTAACCCCAGATTTAATGCAGCAGTATTTATGGTTTAAAAACATTTTTTTGCAGGTCTTGCACTAATTTTGCCATTAGATGTAAGACCTGCAAAACAATTACAGCCTCTTATTTAGGAGGCACGAGATGCTCCTGAGTTAAGTCTGTGTTATCCAGTTAGCTCATGCTAATGTGAGGGGGTCTTTTATGAAAGCTTAGCTCAAGTTATCTGCAGCAGGGCCCATTTTATTCCTATGGGCCCTGCTGCAGATAACTCGAGCTAAGCTTTAGTAAAAGACCCCCTGAATGCACTAGCTGAATAACACTTCAACACCCATTCTCCACCTGTGACATGTCCCCTCCCAAAATATAAAAAAAAATTAAACATGATTAGCATACATAAACTGGAAAAAAATATCACAAAATGCTAAAAGCATATTAAAGCTTAACAAACTTTAATAAAAGGGGTCCTCAATTTTCTGCATTATTGAAAGCCCAGTTGTGACCTATATGTAATCACATTTTCTTTTTATTCAAGGTCTTTCAAACACTATTTTCTAAAGAAAAACAGAAATTACATTTTCAGTTCACAGAAAGCCTAGTTTTTGTCAGATGTATAGAACTGGCAAGCTTTAAACTTGGACTGGAACAATTGAATCTATGATCTGTTACAAATTTCTGCATATTTTATCTGTTTGTATAATTTCATTACCAGCCTACCATCATTTTGAAAGGATGCCAATTGTTTTTAACAAGGATTTGGAATTGTGTTACAGTCATCAGTTATTTGTAAATTATAAGCCTGCAATAAAATTTGGACAACCAATGGGAGACACTACAGGAGTTTCCCCTTTGTATGAAGTACAGTATATGAAAGAAAATGCATTACTCCAACCCGTAAAAAACAAGGAGAAAGTAAAGGGCTAATTCTTAAGGAATTGGCTGGTATTACAGAGGGCACTAACCCAGCTCCAAGGAGAATACATAAGAATATAGGAATTGCCATACTGGGACAGACCACAGGTCCATCAAGGGTAAAGGCAGTGCATTTGAAATATCGCCTTTCTGTAGTACAACCAAAGCAGTTTACATATTATATACAAGTACTTTTTCTGTCCCTAGTGGGCTCAATCTAAGGGCCTTATACTCCAAAGACTTTTATGTTCACAACTTTGAGAGTTAAGCTCATAATTGACCTTTGAAAATTTACAAGGGCAGAGTGCCATGCTATTGTGTCTTTGCCGACTAAGCCAATACACCACCAGCAAGTGTTAAATATCAAATAAAGAGCTAAGGGAGGCCTCTGGAGAAGGATTGGAAGGAACCATTTTTAATTCTAATAGAGAAGCTGAGGATCCAGAGGACTTCATAGGAGTTGAAGCTAGGAAGTCACAAGTCCAAGGATGATAGATGCTTGGGATGTGCAAATGTTTGAAATGATATGGAAAATGTTATTGATATTTCTAACATTTGACACGAATAAACTCCAAAATGACAAGCTTCATTCCAGTGTCATTAAATTTAAGAGGGGGGTGGTCCCCCAAGGCACCAGTCAGCTTTGAATCTGCAACCTTCAGATTAGAAGGAAAATGCCTTCCAGGAAAAGATATTTTGCCTCTGGAGTGTTTACTGTAGCTGGCTTTGCCTATTTCTGTCTTGTATTTATGGTATCTTTGCCCCTGTTTCCTGAGTGGTTATTTGTTTTCAGCAAGCCTTGTGTGCCCTTTTGTGCTGGATGTACATCTTGGAGATTCAAATGACATTAAGACTTAATTTAAGCTATAGAAGCCAACTCTATGGAAGCCAGTGGGTGCTGATCACCTCCAACATGAGTTTATCTTGTTGGGCAAACTGGATGGACCATTCAGGTCTTTATTTGTCGTCATTTACTATGTTACTATATTACATGACGATCAAATGCACTTACCTTCCCCTCATGTTGTGTTCCTAGAATCTATTCACCATAGCACATTCTTCTGTATTGCTCCTTTCCTATGGAGTCCCATGCCCTTACCTCTGCATACAAAACTGTTCTTTCCAAAATTCAAAGCAGCATTGTCAGGTAACGGATTTAATTCAAAGAGTAGAGAAAGATTTTTACTGAATGTCCCTTTTATGAAAAATATAAATTGTAAATCAATTTGGGAACATTCTGTTTTCAAAGTGTTAAAGTCTGGAATAGTATTCCAATTCAAATCTGACAAATTAAATCTTATCTCTTGTTTAGAAAGGTTCTGAAAACCTATTTCTTTTCAAAGCACTGATTGTAATTGCTAGATAGGAATGATGTTTGTGTTAGTCAGGTTAATAGATATTGCTACCTCTGACTTCTTTGTCTTTTATTGTTAATTCCTACTTTTATGGAAAGTTTTTTTTTATTGCTTGTAATCCACTCTGCAACCTTCGGGTTAAAAGCGGAATAGAAATTCATTAATACAATAGATTAAAAACCTACCTTAGTCAAATGGCTTATGATGAGTGAAGAGGGCAGGTGTGTATAGTCTAGAGTATAGGTATACCTGACTGCCCTTTTCTATTTTTTACTCTATGAATTTGGCATTCCTTTTCCTCCTTTTCTCTGCCTTTAATTTGTTGTTACAAACTGCCCTATTATGTTTTACAGGAAGGGTGGTATATTTGGCATAATAAACCATAGAGCTGGTATAAATGCTTGAACCTAGACTGCTGGAAAATACACATACAGTAGTCATAATTTATGTGCATAACTGTGCACCCTACCCACACTACATATACATCCACCTTCAACTATTAGCCATGACATTTAGGCGCCATGTTATAGAATAGCACATAACCCTGGAACATTGACATTTATGCATGTATGTGTCTACATAACAGAAGAAAAGTGAAGTGGTCTCAAAAAAGGGGGGTAAAACTACTGTCAATTATTTTGTGGATACTTTATTAAAATTTAGGAGAATAAAACACCCAACATTGTCATGTTTCACCCAAATGACTGCACCAGGGGTAACAGATAAAACAAGCTAGTGAAATATTGCTAAGATCAGTTAGTGAAATTTATAGTCTTCCCAACCAATACTACCAGGAACTATGCTTCAGAAAACATAAATCTAGGTCACCAGCAGAGGTCCCAACTAGTTGATAATGGTTTTACCTTTTTTGTTTTTTTGAGATCACTCCATTTGACTTCAGATTGTTTTTTTTTTCTCTTGTGGTCTATTGCCTCTTCATTTTCTAATTGTGCACATATATCCCCTAATTCTATATGGGGCAAGTGGCGCCTAAATGTAGGCACAACAAAGAAACATGCTCAGCACAAATTCTGTAATGGCATTAAAGTGCGCTTAACCCATTATAGACACACAAAGCTGCTTTAGCGTGCCAAAACCTAGGCGCAACAGCTTACACCAGGTCAATGGCAGGCATAAGCCGGAATGCCTAAATGTGCCTTGAAATGCATGAATCTGATACTACTCTATGAGATGCAGCATTGCTAGGCAGAACACCCATGACTTGCCCATGTTTCCCCCACTGATACAGCCCATTTTCTATTATGCACCATAAGACTAGCATGACAATTTTATAGAATATCACCTAGCACATATGCATGTAAATGCCACGTTATAATGTCATTCATGTGCATAAGGGAAATGGAAATGGGACTTGATATACCGCCTTTCTGAGGTTTTTGCAACTACATCAAAGCGGTTTACATATATTCAGGTACATATTTTGTACCAGGGGCAATGGAGGGTTAAGTGATTTGCCTACAGTCACAAGGAGCTGCAGTGGGAATGGAAGTCAGTTCCCCAGGATCAAAGTCCACTGCACTAACCACTAGGCTACTCCTCCGCTCTTGTTCTATAAATTAGTGCACACTATTGGTGCCTTTATGCAGGTGCCCTTTAGAGAACTGCCTTTATAATTGTGCAAGCCCAATTTTATGATTGACACTGAAAATTGTGCATGCAAGTTATAGAATACTGCTATATTGTGCATAACTTAACTATAAAATCAGCTGCTAATTGGTGTATTGGCTCTAACTGGATCTAATTTGTAATTGCACGAATAACTACACTTACTGCCTAACCCCTTTAGTGTGCAACTGTTAGGGGGTATGGATGTGGGAGGGGATGCCTAGCACTTACATGATAAGGTTATAGAATACTGTTAGTTACGCACCTGACAGTAGTTAGGCCTGAGCTTTTATACCAGCCATTGAACTAGCATAAGTACTCGCGACTAAAGTTAGACATTAACTGTGGACTTGTGCTAGTATTCTAAAATGGCAATTAGGCACTTAATTTCCAATATTTATTTATTTATAGTATTTATACCCCACATTATACCAAACAAAGTTTGGGTTCAATGTGGCTTACATCAAATTTTAAAACGAAGTACAATAAGGATTAAATAAAAGTAAAAGACAGTATAGAATCTGTACAGCATCCTGGTGCCTAACTTTGGGTGATCTGTTGAGAATTGCTCCCATAAGGGTAATGCATTTGATATACTACCTTTCTGTGGCACAACTAAAGCAGTTTGAAAATTACATACGGGTACTTTCTTTGTTCCTAGTAGGCTCACAATCCAAGTATTTGTGTACCTGGGGCAATGGAAAGTTAAGTGACTTGCCCAGGGTAACATGGTTCTCAGGGCACTGCATCAGCCACTAGGCTAGTCCTCCAGTCTATAACTTGCATATATGCCAGTATTATGGAAATTTACGCTTATACTTGGTGCGCAAATGCTGGCACCCACTTTATAGAATTATCCCCGGATCCCACTCTAACAGGGTATTCTCTGATGATTCATGAGATGTCCTGGGTCATGAATTCATGACTCCCATCTGCCGCTAACTCTGTGACCTTGGGCAAGTTACAGCATATCTCTGCTCTTCCAGGACCCAGTTGAGAAAAAGGAATTGGAGTTAATCTGACTTTCATGGTCAACAGAATATTTAAAATGAAGAAAGCAAAGAAAACAGATTAAATTACTCACAACCTTCATAATTCCAACTGATATTTGTAATTCACCCTTGTGTAGAAATATATAAATCTCTACGTCAGAGTCTTGCCAAGGATATTGTATTTTGCACTTTTCACAGAAAATATACAGAGGCTTAGATACACAGAGGAAATTAAGGCACGGCCGTGCATTTGCCTAGTAGGACAAATCCATTTTAATATAGAAAACATTTCGCAGTTCTAGATGCAGCTGTTTAAGCAATCGTGTAGCTGTGTCGGGCAATTTTGGTATGGATCCACCGCAAATATTTTCAAATGCACACAATACATTTCCAGGAGTCATTAAGAAAGGTTTTACAGGAATGCACATTTGCCCTTTACACAGATGTGTAACCACAGAGCCATACTGCATGTACCTTGCAGGGCAGAAGCAACATAATCAATTTGTTTTATTTATAATCAACACATTGATTTACAAGCTTCATCATGTTAACAGAATACAAGTCAGAAAATGTTCCATATAAAGAACACCATACACAGAAGTATTTCCTGAATCAAGTTTAATGTCAGAATAAATATGTTATTAATGAATACGTAATTTCTGAATAATCTACTTCATTTTTTAGAAATGATTAAATAAGTAAAGCACAAAATTTTTGAACTGGGAATAATGATAGTGCAACACCTAATGAAAGTATTGCACATACTTTGACATATTCTTATTTAAAAAATATTATTTTAAACAGCTTTCTTTGTCATATTTTCATATATTACCCTATCTGATGCATAGAGACACCTTTAGGGCCCTTATAATATAATAATGTATATACTAACTAGTAAAAAAGGCCCATTTCTGGAGCAAATGAAATGGGCGCTAGCAAGGTTTTCCTCCCCAACACCCCCCCCCCTCCCTACCTACCCACCCACCCGTTCATCGTTCTGAAGCCACTGACGCCATTGGTCCAGACCTCGTGAACGCACCTTCATGAGCTTCTTGGTTCTGAAGCCACTGACACCATTGCTCCGCCCTCGATACGTGACGCCATTGCTCCGCCCTCGACGTCATCACATTTGACGCAAGGGCGGGGCCCAGAGACTTGGTGCTTTCGGTGGCTTCACCGCCACGAACCCTTCATGACGGAAGTGACGTCAGTGGCTTGGCTGCATTGACGTCAGTGTCCTCAGAACGTTGAGGGTGAGTTTTATTATATAGGATGTGTACCATACTGGTATGATAGTACCTGCTAATGCACATGCTAACTGCATACTCTGTAATGTGGTGGAAATAGGTAGGTTATATAGGTGGGAAACAGGTGTCGATTGTGCATTTCAGTTGGTAACTTAACACACGCTATCACTGTTGCAGTATTCTATAAATTACCGCCTTCCAATTATCTGTGCTCATTCTACCGCCTGATTGGTGAAGACTTTTTCTGTGGTAACTGTAATGAGAAGATGCTGGTAACTCCACAACAGATAAGCACATGGGCTTTACATTTACAACATGGTAAGTACAAAACTTAATTACACTTTAGTAAAAGCAATGCTAAAGTTCAAAACATACAATACAGTACATTGCAAGGACAATTTTCAAAGGACATAGCTAAAGTACACATGAGGGACACTGTCGAAAGTACGACCAAATAAGAATAGCGACGTCCAAGTCAGAACATCTCAAACAGATGTTCATCTCACATGTATGTTTGAACAGGATACAGCCTGTTCGAAAATACATGAGACGGATGTGCATGTGCTGGAAATGTCCAGCATGAACATCCATTTTACAAACTGAAACATCCAAATTTTGAATGGGGGAAAAACAAGTGACATAGACGTCTGTATAGCAGAATTCTTAGAAAATGACCACACACAGCAGCAGAGGGTCAGCCTAGTGGTTAGGGACCCAGGGTCAAATCCAACTTCAACTCTTTTATTTTGTAATTGTGAGACCTCCAGGAAAAGAAAAAAATATCTACTGTATCTGAATGTACACCATTTCAATAGCCTTCAGGCTTGCAGGTGTCTTCTATATTTAGGTACAGTAGGTGTGTTTCTTTTTCTAGAGGTCTCACAAGTATTAAAAAAATATATAAAAGCACTGAGTGGAGGAGTGGCCTAGTGGTTAGGGTGGTGGACTTTGGTCCTGGGGAACTGAGTTCGATTCCCACTTCAGGCACAGGCAGCTCCTTCTGACTCTGGGCAAGTCACTTAACCCTCCATTGCCCCATGTAAGCCGCATTGAGCCTGCCATGAGTGGGAAAGTGCGGGATACAAATGTAACAAAAGTAAAATAGATACTATTGGAGATTCTACATGGAATGTTGCTATTCCACTAGCAACATTCCATGTAGAAGGCTGCGCAGGCTTCTGTTTCTGTGAGTCTGACGTCCTGCACATACGTGCAGGACGTCAGACTCACAGAAGCAGAAGCCTGCGCGGCCACATTGGTGATCTGCAAGGGCCGACTTCTAGTGGAATAGCAACATTCCATGTAGAATCTCAAACAGTAGCAACAGTGGAGGAGTGGCCTAGTGGTTAGGGTGGTGGACTTTGGTCCTGGGGAACTGAGGAACTGAGTTTGATTCCCACTTCAGGCACAGGCAGCTCCTTGTGACTCTGGGCAAGTCACTTAACCCTCCATTACCCCATGTAAGCCACATTGAGCCTGCCATGAGTGGGAAAGCGCAGCGTACAAATGTAACAAAAAAAAATATGGGATTTGAGCCTGGATCCCTTGGGTACAAGTCCACTGCACCAATCACTAGGCTATTCCTGACTTGCTTCCTGCTTTGCTAAGAATACCCATAATTGAAGCTGTCATAGCGCTTGCTATTCCCTCCTGGTTTCACTTTCAAAGAAGAGAGAGGGAGGGACAGCAACTACTGGGGGATTAAGGATGTGTCAGGTCTTAGATCCCTCCATTGGACAGCTGCGCAATCATAGCACCTTTCTGTAACTTGGACATTCCAGAAACAAGGTCTAAATAAGGACATCCTTCTTTTTAGACATTGACATTTCTTACCCTTCGGTAATCGCTGTTGGACATTCAGATTTCAGGCCCTCCCTAGTCCTGCTCAAAACATACCCAGAACACGCCCCCTTGCTATTTGGACTTACTGCGGTGTTGGACGGCCCTATTCTGCCTTTGCAAAATCAAGATTTGGATGTTTCAAGCACATGGACGTCCGTTTCAACACTTTGAGATGTCCATGTGCTTCGAAAATGAGCGTCACAGGCTAAATTAAAAACAGATGTTCCAAAAGGGGTGCAAGTCAGAGAAGGAAAACAACGTACACAGATATCATTGTACTGCTTTATTACTGAGCTGTTGCTCATAAAACAGCAGGTGCCTGGGTAGTCTCTCTTTGAAAATTAGTTCAAGTATAGACATACACTAAACTGTTAATGCAGCCTGCAACAGTGTGAATTGCTCAGATTTGTCCCCTCTGTGTTAAGAGATTTAAAAAAAAAAAGGGCATGGATTTTCCCACAGATAATTCTGATCATTTGCTTGGATTTCCTTTTTATTTTCTGCATCAATAAATTAAACTATTGGGAATTATAAAGGATTATAAAGAATGTGGGCTAATACCAACCTTCACTTACCATGTGCTGTTATGTTCTATTAAACAATCTTTTACAAGGGGCTTTGATTAAATAACCATCCCAAAGTATTTATAATATATACTAATTATTTCAGTTAAGTTCTATTATACCATGGTACATCATGTTTTAAAAAATGTGAGAAGTCCTTTACATTTTATTCAAAACAGACTTTAAATGCAGCTCATAGACAGTAGTTTTGCCAAGTGTTCAGGCCACAATCGTAAAGCTATTGGCTCAAAAAAGAATCAGCCTTATAAATTATTCAGGAATAAAAATGTTATATAATCATTCTTGTTGTAATTAAGCCCATGAACACAGTGTTCTAGTACTTAACATACTATTTTGGTGAACTTGGTAATGAAAAGGGCTGCTAACTGCAACATTTAATTTCAGGATTTGAACACTTAGAAGGGTAGAGTGTTGGAAAAGGAAGAAAAAATAAAAAGAAGCTTTCACCAGCATGATCAATCTTCAGTGGCGTTCCTAGGGGGGGGGGTGCGGTCCGCCCCGGGTGCACGCCTCTGGGGGGGTGCCGCGCGCGCCTGTCCTCCATTCGTTCCATGCTTCTTCTCTGCCCCGGAACAGGTTACTTCCTGTTCCGGGGCAGAGAAGAAGCATGGAACGAACGGAGGACAGGTGCGCGCGGCGCCCCCCCAGCGGCGTGCACCCGGGGGGGGGGGGGGGGGGGGTACACAAACTACTGGACACCACCCCAGTCACCACAACCAACTCAGACATCCCATCGGTAGATTATCTAGCCAAATACTTCAATGAAAAAATTGTAAAATTACGAAACAGCCTTCCTCAAAACACTGCCGATATCGAAAATGTCATCAATGGCTTAGACCCAACCTTAGAATTCCCAGCGGATCATATCTGGTCAAAATTTGCTCCCCTCACTACCGAAACAATGGCTCAGGCGATTAACAGGGTCGGCACTCACTGCAAACTGGACACCTGCCCCAGTCACCTTTTAAAATCCGCCCCCGCTCACTTCATAACAGATATCACATCTCACATAAACTTCATGCTCCAACAAGGCCTCTTCCCAAAGGAGAACGGCAACATTCTACTCACCCCCTTACCAAAAGATACCAAAAAGAAAACAAACGACATCACCAATTACCGCTCAGTAGCATCTATCCCACTAGCAGTCAAGTTGATGGAAATATGGTAACCAAACAACTGACCGACTACATACAAAAATTCTCAATACTACATGAATCACAATCAGGATTCCGACCCCGCCACAGCACCAAAACAGTGCTAACAACCCTCCTGGCCAAATTCAAACAGGAAATTGCAACAGGCAAAGTATACTTCTCCTCCAATTCGACATGTCCAGTGCATTCGACATGGTGAACCATAGTATACTGCTCAGACTCCTAGACTACTTCGGGATCGGCGGAACCATACTTAGCTGGATTAAGGGTTTCCTAACCACAATAAACCTACCAAGTGAAAGTGAACACTACCATATCATCACCCTGGAAGGCAGATTGCGGAGTACCTCAAGGATCACCACTATCACCGATCCTTTTCAACCTAATGATGACCCCATTAGCCAAGTCCTTATCCACTCAGGGCCTTAACCCATTTATCTATGCAGACGACGTTACAATATACATCCCTTTCAAACATGATCTGAAAAAAATCACCAATGAAATTAACCTCGGCTTCCACATCATGAGCTCATGGGCAAATCTTCGCTACCCTAGCTGCAAGGGACTCAAGTACAAATCAATTTACGGATCCAGCTTCTCCTATATAAGCACGCAACTATGGAACGCATTACCAAAAGTGATAAAGACAACGCAGGATCACCCCAATTTCTGGAAATCACTAAAGACCAATCTGTTCGAAAAGGCATACACTACTGATCCAACTTAAGTAACTGAACTCAGCAACAGAACGAAGCCATAACCTGCAATGAACATATCACTCTTCTTCTCTTGATTCTCTAATGTTCTGAAACAACATCACTCTGTATTTGTTTCATCACCGGAGGTGGCTAACACCTCACGGTACTATGTAAGTCACATTGAGCCTGCAAATATGAGGGAAAATGTGGGGTACAAATGCAACAAATAAATAAATAATTGGGAAGCAAAGTCAGTGCTAGGCAGACTACTATGTTCTGTGCCCTGATCATGGCTGGACAAATTCAGCTTTAGTAGTTGTAGAACAAGACCAGTGCCTGGCAGACTTCTATGGTCTGTACCCTGATCGTGGCTGGACAGATTTGGATGGGCTGGAGTAGCAAGGACAAATCAAGATCAAATATATATATGCAGTATCATATTATACCTTATGCTATGAGTTTATCTTGCTGTGTTGCGTACGACTGGTAGCGCTATAGAAATGATTTATAGTAGTAGTAGTAGTGAACAGACTGGATGGACCATGCAGGTCTTTAACTGCTGTCATCTACTATGTTACTATGATTCTTTGTACCTCCTGAGAGCTCATGTTTTGCATATTAATACAAAAGAAATCTACTCTCTGGCCAGAACTATAAAATGTTATAAAAATTTCACTCATAAAATTACATTGCCTTCTTATAGAGTACTTCCCTGTAGATGAAACTGGAAAATGGGAAAACATCACTGAGTTCTGGGGGCAATGTAAAAGTTGTTCACTACAACTTCCATGTGGATTTTCAGATCTCTTTACTGCCAATGTTGCATTTTAATCTGATTATTCAGATTATGCTTTATTTACGGGCTTGTTTAATAAAATGAGGTAAGGCTGTGCACTTACCACATGTTAGAGCAAAGATAAACATGCAGTAGTGTAAAGCCCGCGTGGTAAATATAGGGGGCATACCCTGTCTCTACCCTACATTTACCACATAGGAAATACAGCACACGGCCACTGTGTTACATGTCTGGGCCAACAGCCGTAGCTCTCCTGTCTATCAGTCCACACATATAACGCAATCCTGGTCCTAACTTTCAAAATGAAAACTGCCTGGGGCATCACAACCCATTCCTAATCTCTCCCCCCACCCCCGATCTACCCCTGAGTTCCCAATTATGCACAACAAGGTTCTTCCAATCTGATCTCCCCCTCCCTGCACATCCCAACTCCCCTGACACCTCACACACACATATCTAGTCCTCCAATCTCCTGCACATACATTCAATGCTCCAATTCCCTGCACATATGTCTGATGAACCTCCCTCCGATGACAAACCTGAAACCCTGATGACACATATCCAACCCCTGATGACACAAACCTAAGTCCCCGAGAGACCTAACCTGGCCCCTGATATCAAAACCCTGCTCTAAACATCACAACCCTACCTGAACCTTACCCTCCCCCTACCTCCCAACTCCACCCAGAACCTACCCAGGGATCAGCATTTGTGGATGAGTGGACCATGGTAACAGAGATCCTCTGCTGCTGCCCAGGTCAGTGATGAGATCCAAAATGGCATCAATGACCCCTAGCAGTTTATTGGTGGGATGGGTCAGATTTGAGATTTGGGGGTGATTGGGTTTGAGTGTTCCAGGGGTCAAGGTTTATACATGGGAGGGGGGGATTGGACCTTTAGAGGGAGCCATGGGAGAAGGCATTAAGTGCAGCTGTGCTATCGACAGTCTATATAGCTGTGTGTGGTACAGACCTTCATGCTAGGTGTCAAAGCTGACCATGCTTTTAACCCATCCAAGTCACACCTGGGTCCTGCCCCTACCAGTGTTACAGCCAGCATGGGATTTTTTATCAAAGTGGCTGTTTCAGGTCCAGGCTAATGTCTACTGTGCAGTAAAACTCATGCTAGCTGTTAAATGCAACTTAGTAAATATGTCCCTTAGTCTTCTATCCCTTTTTCTTCTGTATCACTCTTACTATAAGTTAATCTGAATAAGGCATTGTAGTTTGAGAAACAGTTACAAATCTGACTCCATATTTTCAAAATTAGCCAGCCAGTATTTTCCAAATACATGCTGTTTCTCAAAACAATGAAGAAAGAGTATTTTCTGTAATGAAACAAATTGGAATGGGTCATCTATTATAAAAATAGTTTTTCACCTAGTTAAACATGTATGCAGAACTCATACACAGTGAACATGGATCACTGTACGATCACTAACATTCAGTCTAGAGTACAAAGGCTTTCGGCAATGAAAGGACATAGCCCATAATACTAAGGTTCAAAGCTGCTTCTTTCACTCTATGTTCCTAGAAATTCTGTGCAATGAATTTCTCTTTAATAGTTACTGAACATTTAGGGGTTTGGGGGGGGGGGGGGGGGCGGGGGTTCTGTTTAATTGATAATAGTTATACCATCGTACAAACCTTCACTTTTTCTCTACTGTCATTTATGCCATTCTCATCCTAAACACTTCTCTTTGGTATGCTCCCAACATATCAGCTTCCTTTCTCAAAGGTAATTTTGATGACAAAATAAATTTAAATAAACACACACATACAAACATGCACATCCAACCCTAAAACCAGTTAATCATAATAGTGCAGATTTTTACATTAATAAATCTCTAAAATATATATATATTTTTTTTAAATCACAAAATATCCTGTTTACAAAGCCGCGCTAATGCCGACACAGCCCATTCACTTTGAATGGGCTGTGTCGCCAGTGTTGCATGGCTTTGTAAACGGGGGGGGGGAAGTGACTAGTTAATCTAAAGGGACATTTTCAGAAGCTCTGTGTATTAAAATGTGTACTCGATCCCAGAGTTACAGTAGATTTTCAGCCAGCCAGCCTGAAGGAGTTTGAAATTATTCTTAGAATTTAGAAGCTATCAGATAAGGAAATAGCCTCTCTCTGGCCTCCAGTAATGTTTTGCCTATTAAATAGCAAGCATATAATAGTAAAAGAAATGAGAATTTAGAAGAACAAAATAAAAGCTCTCAATGTCTCATTTAATAATGCTTTTGTTATATTTGGTTAATATGTCATTATCACATTGAAAACCCTAACATTAAGCATATATAAATGAAATTGCTGTTAATAATTTATTTTGGCATCACATACTTTCATCTGCAGAAAATAAACTGCAGATCTTTTCATTTAAAAGCTGATCTCCACTTTAGGAACGTATGTAATTTTTGAACATACCTTTTGTGCAACTTAAATGACACACTGGTCACTGCTGATTGCTAATGCATACACTCTCCATTCAGTTCACTGTGCACATCCTCATTTGATCTTACATAAAGTTTGCAATGAATGCCTCATAGCAGCTTGCCCTCTGATAAACAGTCCAGCCATCCAGAAACTAAATATTATAGGGTCTAAAAGCCACCCTCATTCACTTTATAAATAAGCAGCTGTGAATTCTGCTCTAGATGGCTGTTGGTGTAGCCCATCCCATAAAGGATGTTCTCTGGAGAATAAGGCACAATATGCAATGAATGTAGCTCCTCATAGAAAACAGACTGAGAACAGCAGTCTTGGACCATTAGTTTCAGCCGTTTTCTTGCATCAGAGTATGCAGTTTGATAGCAAGGATCTTCCTTAAAATACTCATAGCTCTCCTTCTCTGCCTCCAGATGTATCTTCCTCAGTAGGTTGTTTATTAATACAGACCTTCGTAGGTAGACTTCTGGGTCTTCAAGAAACCTAAGCTTCTCCAAAGAAAGTTTTAAAATACAACTCCGGTCTTCAGATAATATCAGGTGCTACAAAGGGGGAAGGGGAAGAAATGTGTAATTATTTTACACCAGCAAGCCTATTAAATTGATGAATATACATTTTAAAAAATACTCAATTTTTTCAAAAATTATTTTTCATTCTCTCCTTGTCAAAAATCATTTACAAGGTGTACGAAAGAATTCACAGATTTCTAGGAATCTGAAAAGGGTTATGATCCACTAAATGCTCTTGGAACAAGACTAAGACGATCACCTCAATTCACAAAAGTCACCCTTTCAAGTACCTACTGACCTGAAGTAGAATCAATGATCTAGAATTAAGAGGCTCTGTAACACTGTATTTTTTAAGCTATCGAGCCCCCATGAGATACTTAGAAATATTATAAACCAACCAACTAGATCTTCACCCAAACTAGACTCACTTTTGGAAGATATCCCTGGTAATCTTGATGTAAATCTTCTTCTGCATATTTTCTCTTAAAGTATGCTACTTTCGACGTCGTTAACTTGTTATTCCAAAAAATGGACCAGCTACAAAAAAAGCATCAGCCATTACTATCAGTATCCTCACTTGTTTTAAAGCTTAAATATAAATGATTTGAACTGTAACTTCCTTATAATAAATTCAAACTTAAATATGTATACTCCTATGACTTCCTGAGTACCATGCAATTGTCCCCTTTGCTGCCTATTTCATTTGTGTTGTGCTGACATCACGAGTAACATATTTATGTTATATGAATGCTCTAGCATGCTATTAGGGTGTATCATTTGTACTCTGTTGACACTTATTATATTACTGTTATATGAATGTTCTATATTACTGTTATATGAATGCTGCTAAATGTGTATATTTATTTATTTATTTTGGTGCATTTTTACCCCACATTTTCCCACAAGAGCAGGCGCAATGTCACGTACATTAATTCAAAAGGATACAATACAGTTCAGGGATAGCACAGATACGGGTATGACAGGAGGGGATGGAACATGGGATAACAAGGGGTGAATGATGAGGGCATAGCAACCGGCGAATAACCGTGCACAGTCAACAGAGGTTAAGCAAAGGAGTTGCCAGTGGAATAAGCCTTGTCCAACAAGAATGTTTTTAAGGTCTTCTTGAACAGTAACTAACACCGGTACTAGGATTTAATTTATCTATCTCCAAGTTTACCCCATTAATTGTGTATTATGCTGACTTTCAGTCATTGTAGGGAGAGAAACACAGGTAGTTAAGCAGGTAATGATTCACATTTCTACCTTTAGTTAAAACCTTCCACAGCAGTATATGACTGAAAGCAGTTTGCTTAGACTAATCAAATAGAGGCATGAACTCTTGTTTGTGTAATGCATAAATCAGAGTCTCACGCCCATGAATGCTGAACCTTACCTCTGACTCACAAGGAGTGGCAGGACCAACATGATCATCCCTTTGGGGACCAGCACATGCAATCCTGGTCATGGGGCCCCCTGATTGTCTCTGTATGTAAGAGAATATGTCTACATGTGTGCTACTAAATAAAGCTAAGTAAACCACTCTATTACCCCCACAATTCATTGTACATGTGTGAGTTTTATTTTCTCTTTCCCAACAGGATGGCTAACTGGGAGGCTTATCTTGGTATCTGTCGAATTTTATCAGTATACCTGTATTTTTGCCGGAGTGATTCATTTGTTCTTTTTTCTTTTGTTTACAATCATTTTGCTACTGTTATACTATCAATAAAATGTAAGTTATTTCAAGCTATACTTGTTGTACACTGCCTTGGGTGAATCTCTTTATCAAGATGGCTAATAAATAAATCAAAGAAATTATATTTATAAATGAAAACAAGAGGGAGTATGTATATATATACCTGTATATATATATATATATATATATATATATATATATATATATATATATATATATATATATATATATATATATATATGGAATGGCATTTTAGAAAGGATGCCAACTCAGAATAAGGGCATCCAAGTTGGTACGTCACATATGGACATCCATGGAGCTCATTTTCAAAGCAGACAGAACATCTCAAGATAGCCAAAACCATGGCCATCTGCAGAAAATGTGTAAACTGTTCTAGACAATGCAATTTCTTTCGCCTCAAAGGATCATCTATAAAACTGAGGTAGAAATGTCTTTTTCCTACCAAGCAGCTAACTGGTGGAATAAGCTACTAACATGTATGTCACCGATTTAACTATGTGGTGTTTCGGAAAACCTTAAAAACTTGGTCATTTCAGAAGTTGGTGTTATCTTAAATGTAGTACTTCTTATGGTCCTCGCCTTGGTAATTGATAAACTAGTTCCCCAATATTCAAAACCATTTAACTAGCCAGGAATGGCACCTGGCCAAAGTGCTAATATTCAGCGAGAGATAGTTGGCTTAGTGGCTAGCTGGATAACTGGCTATGTCATGTGACACAGCCGATCAGTACCAATATTCAGCATTTGGCCAGCTAAGTTTGGTGGCCAAATATGACCACGTCAATAGGTGGAATATCTTTGGTCGGTTCCAACTTAACTGGGCAGTGCTGAATATCGCCTTGGCCAGTTAAGTTCAAACCGGCCAAAAATAAACCGGATATTCAATGCCGGTCACCGGAAATGGCCCAGCATTGAATATCCGGGCTCAGCGCCGACCACGGGAGTTAGCCAGGCTAACTCTCACAGACTGAATATTGGGTCCTAGGTTTTATTACGTTGTGTTACTCTTCTATATTGTTATAATTCTAGGATTGTATCCTACTTCTTTTCTAATTGTAAGCCACGTTGATCCATTTATTGGTGAAGGCAGGATATAAGTATTAAATATAATGTAAATTGCAATTTTCAGAAAGGCAGAATTTGGACATTTTCCACCAAGTAGCAAGGGGGCTTGTTGTGGAAATGTTTTGGGCAGGACTAGGGCGGGTCCAAAATTAGGATGCCTTTCAGCATTAATGGAACAGGAAGACACATCCAAGTCTAAAGAGAAGTACATTTTTATTTAGGCTTGTTTCAATCACATCCAAGTTAAAAACAAAAGAAAGATGCTCTGAATGACCAGGGAGTGGAGGGAGTGGAGGAGTGGCCTAGTGGTTAGCATGGTGGACTTTGGTCCTGGGAAACTGGGTTCAATTCCCACTGCAGGCACGGGCAGCTCAAGACTGTGGGCAAGTCACTTAACCCTCCATTGCCCCAGGTACAAATAAATACCTGTATATAATATGTAAGCTGCATTGACGACCCCTCCTTAATTCCCTAGTGGATGCTGTCCCCCTCTAACCCCCGTGCTATGCCAGCATCAGTATTATGTTCATGCCCAACAGAGCAGCAAGCAGCTCCCAGTGGTCAGTGTAGTGGACTGTGAACAAGGGGATCCTGGTCTAAATCCCACTCTACCTATACTTGTGGTGGTAACTGTAAGCCCTCCAAAACCACCAAATGTACCTACTGAACCTAAAAATAGGAGACACCTGCAGGGTGGAAAGTGATCGTAATGGTGTACAGTTAGGTACAGTAACATATAGTAACATAGTAGATGACGGCAGAAAAAGATCTGCACGGTCCATCCAGTCTGCCCAACAAGCCCAACTCATGTGTGCTACTTTTTGTGTATACCCTACTTTGATTTGTACCAATGCTCTTCAGGGCACAGACCGTATAAGTCTGCCCAGCACTATCCCCGCCTCCCAACCACCGGCTCTGGCACAGACCATATAAGTATAATAAGTATAAGTAGATTTTATTCTGTTCCTGGAGGGCTCACAACACAAAATAAAGGAGTTATATTGGGAACTGTACCTGGATGTCATTGTTTACTGACCACTAGGCTGCCCCTCTGATCTGCAGAGACATCTGTGTGGCCGTTTCTCTCAAAATGATGCCAGACAGACGTTCTTGTGCCTGTATTTTTTGGTGTTTACAAGTTGGACGTGTCAGTTTGGAAGATAGCTCTTCATTTTAGATGTCTTCTGTGCAAATACGTCCATCTTTTGACCCATTTTCCAAAAGGAAACCCAGATGCTTTTCCTGTTCGAAAATGGCTCTGACAAGGATAGGTTTTCTTTGGACATAATGAGCTAAATGTCCTAATTCTGACTTAGAAGTTTTGTTTAATACCCCTCCCATGTCTCATCAGCAGATCCTGTTCTAAAATATATGACACATGGACATCTATCACGAACATCTATTTTACAAACTAAAATGTCCAAACTATGAACAGGGCAAAACAAGGTACGTGGATGTCATTCAGGCTTATTTTCGAAAGAGAAGGGCGCCCATCTTGCGACACAAATCTGGAGATGGGCGTCCTTCTCCCAGGGTTGCCCAAATTGGCATAATCAAAAGCCAATTTTGGGCGCCCTCAACTGCTTTCTGTTGCGGGGATGACCAAAGTTCATGGGGGTGTGTTGGAAGCATAGCAAAGGTGGGACTGGGGCGTGCTTAACACATGGGCGTCCTCGGCCGATAATGGAAAAAAGAAGGGCGTCCCTGACGAGCACTTGTCCAACTTTACTTGGTCCATTTTTTCTTGCGACCAAGCCTCAAAAAGGTGTCCGAACTGACCAGCTGACCACCGGAGGGAATCGGGGATTACCTCCCCTTACTCCCCCAATGAACACTAACCCCCTCCCACCCTAAAAAAAAACACTTTAAAAATATTTTTTGCCAGCCTCAAATGTCATACCCAGCTCCCTGACAGCAGTATGCAGGTCCCTGGAGCAGTTTTAGTGGGTGCAGTGCACTTCAGGCAGGTGGACCCAGGCTCATCCCCCCCCCCTACCTGTTACACTTATGGTGGTAAATGTGAGCCCTTCAAAACCCACCAGAAACCCACTGTACCCACATGTAGCTGCTCCCCTTCACCCCTTAGGGCTATGGTAGTGGTGTACAGTTGTGGGTAGTGAGTTTCGGGGGGCTCAGCACCCAAGGTAAGGTAGCTATGCACCTGGGAGCAATTTATGAAGTCCACTGCAGTGCCCCCTAGGGTGCCCGGTTGGTGTCCTGGCATGTGAAGGGGACCAGTGCACTATGAATGCTGTCTCCTCCCACGACCAAAGGGCTTGGATTTCGTTGTTTCTGAGTTGGGCGTCCTCGGTTTCCATTATCGCCGAAAACCAGGGACAACCATCTCTAAGGACGATCATCTCTAAAGTCAACCTAAATGTTGAGATTTGGGCGTCCCCGACCCTATTATTGAAACAAAAGATGGCCGCCCATCTTGTTTCGATAATACGGATTTCCCCGCCCCTTCGCCGGGACGCCCTGCGAGGGCGGCCTCAGGAAAACTTGGGCGCCCCGTTCGATTTTGCCCCTCATTGTGGCAGAATAGGAACATCTATGTTATAAAATAGACATGTATCTGTCCAAGTGGCGTGGCCTAATGGTTAAAGCAGTGAATAGAGAAGCTGGGATTAGTTGTTCAAACCCCACCAGATCTTTGGGATTTTTTTTTAAACTGTAAGTCCTCTAGGGACAGAAAAACATCTACTATACTTGAATGTACACTGCTTCAACAGCTTTCAAGCTTGCAGGTTTCTTATATACTACCTGCATGTCCAAAAACTATTGAAGCAATGTGCATTCAGGTACAGTAAATATATATTTCTGAAATATAATAAAAAAGAAAAATATCATAATAGCTAATGATGCTTGAAAGAAACAAATCTACTGCCACAAATAACATGCAGAAAATATTAAGAAATAACAAAAGCAAGATTTATCCAGAAACTCACAAAAGGAGGGGAGGGAGAGCAAGAAAAGGCCAAGGAATAATCGGTGAAGTATATCATTTCCTAAAAGGAAGCATATTCAAGAAATTACTGTTAATAAGACTATTTATCCAAAACAACAGGAGAAGAAAAAGATAACGGTACTGATACAGGCCTGGCATCTAGAAACATCTGCAGCAGAAATGGATCAACAAAAATATAATTCTGAGATTGGTAATTCACAAAATACCTACAGGGAAACTGACCAGTAGATACATTTCTGTCCCTGGAGCAGTAGCGTAGCCAGCGATTAATTTTTGGGTGGGCCTGGAGGTGGACTGGGTGGGCACAGACCTCTTTCCTCTCCACCGTCAACCCCCCGCCCGCCCGCCGCCACCACATTTTGTGTCCACCCGCGACCGCCCTGCCCGTGACAGCCCCCTGCACTGACCTGAAGCACGTTCTCCCTCCAATCCAGCACCGGCGATCATAGCCAGCCTTCTACCACGTCCAGCGCGCGTCATCGGAGCTTCTTCTCAGGCGCGTCCCGCCTACTCTGCAACTTCCTGCTGAACGTGGTAGAAGGCTGGCTATGATCACCGGTGCTGGATTGGAGGGAGAACGCGCTTCAGGTCAGTGCAGGGGGCTGTCGCGGGTGGGGCGGGCCTGTAGCAAAAGTGGGTGGGCCTGGGGCCCATCCAGGCCCACCCGTGGCTACAACCCCTGCCCTGGAGGGCTCACAATTTAAAAAAAAAAAAATCACAAAGAGCTGAACTGGGATTTGAACTAAGGTCCCCTGATTTTCAGACCCCCAGTACTAAACAATAGACTACCCCTCAACGGTGCATGATGATTTATTATGAAGTTAATTTTTTAAAATGTTAGCATCATGAACGCCTATAGTTCCCGAAACTGTCACAGAACTCTGTAGTCCTTGATGGTACAGCTATAAATGGCTGTCTATATACTATACTGGTGCTCAGAGGATGTCCAATAGAAGCTTATTGTCTGCTTTATAAAATTATTTCGATTATGTATAGGTGCAGTGCTGATAACATCTAATTACCCACAGATTAACTGAATATTTTGCCGAGAAAATAATAGAAATTGCTAATTGCTGTATATATTCCACTCACTCGTTGTAAAACAACTGGCAAGACTTCGCCAGTGAGATGACCTTCATTCAGCTTTCTATGAGCATGCAACAGAAGTATCACCAGTGGTAGCTCAGTTTGAGAGTAGCTGCTGTTTTTAAACACTAGGTGGTGCTACTATCAAAACAAAAAGAATAGCATTTTAAGCTGACCCCAGTTAATGGATTTCAAAGTACAGTCTGAGAATGAGACGCAATCACCTCAAAGCATTTGTGGAGTCACAAGTTAGTAAATTATTCACTCATAATAACCAAAATAAAATAAATATGAACCATTAAGTTGATGGTTTAATTTCATTTTGCATATACAGCCAATGGGAACAGATACATGCTAAAGGCATTGCAAACAGGTGTGCTAATGTGTGGATGGGTAGTGTGTGTATATGTCATTGCAGGATGCCAAGGTAGTAACTTGGTGGTCAGTGGTGCGTGAAATATATAAACAGAGAAAAATGATGGCAGAAAAAGCCCATATGATCCATTCAGTTTGCTCATGTATACTTACTACTACCGTGTTTCCCCGAATATAAGACACTGTCTTATATTAATTTTTGCGCCCAAAAAGGCGCTAGGTCTTATTTTCAGGGGAGGTCTTAGTATTTCGGGGAAACACAGTTGGCCCGCCCACCTTCCCTCCGTCGCTCCTGCAACTACCGGTAACCCCCCACCCGAGGTTGCCCCCCACCCGAGATGGCGCTCCCACCGGAAGTCGCCGGACCCCACCCCCCTCCGTCGCTCCGAAACTAACCTGAACTTAAGCCTCCTTTCCTTCCAGTTCGCAGGAGCAGCAGGGCAGGCCTCTCCTTCCTTCCATGCCCCACCCTCGCCTGACGTTACGTTACGTCAGGCGAGGGCGGGACACGGAAGGAAGGAGTGGCCTGCCCTCCTACTGCTGCTTGCTGCAAACTGGAAGGAAAGTGAAAGGAGACTTAAGTTCAGGTTAGTTTCGGAGCGACGGAGGGGAGTGGGGTGACCTCGGGTGGGGGGTTAGTTTCGGAGCGATGGAGGGGGGGCCCGGCGATCTTGGGTGGGGGGGGCGACCCTACTTACCGGTAAAAGAAAAACTTTGCTAGGCCTTACTTTCGGGGGAGGCCTTATATTTTCCAAGGGCACCAAAAACCTTGGTAGGTCTTATTTTATGGGGATGCCCTATTTTCGGGGAAACACGGTAGGATATACCACTTAGGGAGCGCATTACGTTCGAGATCTGCACGATTATACACAAAATCATTCACGCAGATGCCCCAATCTACATGCTAAACCTCGTAGACTTACCTCCACGAAACGCCACAAGAGCATCCCGCAAGTTCCTCGACCTGCACTTCCCCAGTTGTAAAGGACTAAAGTACAAGCAGATGCACGATACCACATTCTCGTACTTGGGCACGAAATTGTGGAATGCACTGCCTACAGACCTGAGAACAATCAACGAAACAACTATTTTTCGCAGATCTCTAAAAACATATCTCTTCAACAAGGCATACAATGAAAACTAATGGGCACACAAATCCGCCTGACACTCACCTACTATAACTACCTAATCACCCCTTTCGTCTTCCTTCTACCCTTACCTAACCTCGACACAATATTTAATGTATCTGTCACCCTACAATGACTTTGCTAACAAAATATGTAAGCCACATTGAACCTGCCATGACTATGTTAACAAAACTATGTAAGCCACATTGAGCCTGCAAATAGGTGGGATAATGTGGGATACATATGCAATAAATAAATAAAATAAATATATACAATCCCTTCCTCTCCATTACAGATCTTCCGTACTTGTCCCATACTTTCTTAATTTCAAATACCATCATCCACCACCTTCACTGGGAGGCTGTTCCATGTATCCACCACCCTTTCCATAAAGAAATATTTCTTTAGATTACTCCTGAATCTACCCCTTAAACCATCATCCAATGACCCTTTGTTTTAGACCTTCCTTTTTAATCTGCCTCCTGTACATTTATACATTGGAAGTGTTTCTATTACATCTCCCCCATCTCACCTTTCAGTTTATATCCTTTTAAAGATGCAGTCTCCAGAATTACACATGGTATGCCAAATGAGGTCTCAGAAGTGGCATGTGTGGGATGTGAAAGGATGTGGGGCCATGTGCACCCAGACTTTATTGTGGGGCCTCATTTGTATGTCAAGAGGGGCTGAAAAGCAGGTCCATGTGAAATAAACACTGTTGCTCAGTCCCTGCTCACCAGAGACTTAATACAGAGGCACCATCACCTCCTTTTTCCTGCTGGCTAGTCCTCTCTGTGCCCAAGCATCTTTCTTGCTTGTGCCACCATATTTTCTCCCAGTCTGGCCACCTTAAAATCATCATGTATGATCAATCCCAGATTGCCCTCACTTTTTGTGCATATCTGATGACTATGTATTGTTCCCTTGGGCTTTTGCAGCCCAAGTACATGACCATCCATTATTTTTAGCATTAAATCTTAGCTACCAAATAAGAAGGCATTTGCAGAAGCTCCTGCTCAGTTAAATCCCACTGAGAGACCCAACACATGATATTCAGTGACACTTAACCAGTTAGTGCTGCTGCATATCACCACTTACTACCCATGTCCTAACCAGTTAGGTTAGGGATGGGCTGGGGCCAGAGTATGGGTGGAGCGACTACTTAGCCAGTTAGCAGCAATTTTCAGTCTGCTAACCAGCTAAGTAACCACATAAAGCTAGGACAGCAAAAAGGCTGTCCTAACTGTGGGGCCCTTTTACAAAGGCACGGGAGGACTAACGCACAGGTAGCGTGCACCCAATCAGCACTACCACCAGGGTAGAATGTGCGCCTGGCGGTAGTTCCAAGTTTGGTGCGTGCCGAATCCCACAGCAGAAAATAATTTTCAATTTTCTACCGTGCAAGCTGCATGGCTACCGTGTGGGTAGCGCATGAGCCCTTACCGCTAGGTCATTGGGTGGCGGTAAGGATTCAGGCTGTAAATAGGCATGCGCTAGTTTTAATATTAGCACAGGCCCATTAAAAAATAGCCTTGTTTCCCAGCCACAGTAAAAAAAAAAATGGCCCAGCCTAAAAGACATGTCCAAACTTCCGCAGGCTACTTTTTATTGCACTTTTGTAAAAGGACCCCTTTATGCACTAAAGTTAATCGGGCACTGGTCTGAACATCGGGTGACTGTTGATACCCAGATATTCAATGCCAGGAGCTGTGCATGCCCCTGCATTAAAGAGTATCTTAAGAAACCACAGAATGCCTCTGGAGTATATCCTATAATCCATCCCTCGCAGGGATGGCATTCTTGTCTATCCAATTTCAAACACTGTAAGGGCAATTCTATAACAAGGCGCTCAAGGGTGTATGCCTCTTTGGTAATGTAAATGAACAAAAAATTAGCACTTAAGCACATAAGTGTTATTCAGTAATGATACAAGTAAGTGACAATAGTGCAGAAATGCAAGGGTGGTGTACTCATGGGTGGCAAAGGGGTGGGATATGGGCATGCTTCCTAGTTATGCACATAACATAACACTCTAGAAGTTATGCATGCCCTTGCACACATTTAGGTGCACCCAATTACAGTAGGTTTATGGCTGGTGTAACGGCATGCACTTAAATGTAAGGTGCACCAGTGCCAGTATGCTGTAAGAGAAAATGGGTGTCCAGGTGCCATTAAAGAATAGGTTCTCACCATGTAGCATCAAGGCACCTAAAAGAAGGCACCCAACTGCCCCATGTATGACAACAGCTGAAAGGAATTCCATTAATAATGGAAATTTGCCAGTTAACCTGTTAATGGCATTGAGGGTGGTCAGAGCACACCACTTCTTTATTATCAGGTGCTCACCCTAAACAGCTAAAGCCCTTCCCCCGTAAAATGTTCCAAAAGGGTATTACTTCTTGTTCAGCCTCTCCTATGCCATTCCAGCAGCCATCCTCCTTCCCACATCGGCCTGGAAATATATTCAAAGCCCTACCTATCTCAGATACCAAAAATATAACTATAAATCATAGTTAACCACCACCAGTGCTCAAAACAAGCTACTTGTTGGACTTCCATAAGAAAGCTAAGCACATATAGTAACTACGTCATCTTTTATGCATTCTGATAAGCTAATACTGTGGTATCTTGTATTCCACCATTGATGGCCCTTGCCAGGTGTCTAGTGAATTTTTTTTTTGTTACATTTGTACCCCATGCTTTCCCACTCATGGCAGGCTCAATGTGGCTTACATGTTGTATACAGGTACTTATTTGTACCTGGGGCAATGGAGGGTTAAGTGACTTGCCCAGAGTCACAAGGAACTGCCTGTGCCTGAAGTGGGAATTGAACTCAGTTCCTCAGTTCCCCAGGACCAGAGTCCACCACCCTAACCACTAGGCCACTCCTCCACCCATCCCATAGATATTATTCTATAGGTAAAATTAAAATATCTGACTAGAGACTAGACATGATTTTGCTGCATTCCTGACTCAGGAAATTGGTAAGCGAAATTTTCTACCTGTTAGGTATCGTATATTCCATATGCTGAAAATTCAGCTCTTTACCTAATAAAATAATGGTTTAAGTTGGATTCTCTGCCAACAGAACACTAAAAGAATCATTTACTAAAGGTTAACACAAACTAATTGTTAGTAAATGACCCCCAATTTACCTTACCAAATTTCCAAAGTCATATGGATCGTCCTTTGGCCAGCCTCTACTCTCTTCTGTTATGCTATTATGTCAATTGCCATTTTACTAAGGGACTCTTAGAATGGGTTTCGTTGGCACTGCCATGCAGGAATCGCTAGCGTGGTTTGGTAAAAGAGACCCTAAGCATGCTAAACGTTTAGTAAGTCACAAGTTAAAAACTGTTTAGTTCTTTATAGCACAAGCTCCATAAATTCCCATAAAATCTGACTAAAACATTTCATTGAGGTCTGTTTATTATTTAAGACAATTTGCTGATCGAATTAAATTAACATGGTTCTTATGCAACCAACAAGCTATTCTTATGATGGTGAGAATGATGAAAATTGCATGTAACACTTATTTTCAAGAGAAGAAACACATTTGCTAATTCATAATCAGTGCTGGAATATTAGTTTTATATACACTGTAGGAGCATTATGTAGCAATAAAATAGTTGGTTGCCTGATGTTAGCAACCTTGAAAACTTTCATTAAATTCCTCCTTAAAAAAGAAAGGCTTAACTGTTTAATATATGAATACAGTATAAAAATATGCTGAATACTCAAACTATAATAAATTAAACACCAGAGTGCATGATCTCTCTAGTGAGCCTGCAGGGAAACTGACTGCTCTCTGTTAGTAACTATTTAATTCAACAGAGGTTTTACTGTAACGGTGCTGCCAAATTCTAATACCCTGACTTAAACTATATACTAGGCATCAATTTCTTGCACCACACAGAGGCAATGATTGTAATGACTTATTTGTTGTCTGAATTGGGAAATCAGGAGTGAAAATACTACAGCAACATACAGATTTGTGAGCAGTACTGCTCATAAAGAAATGAGAACGGATATGAATAAACAACTGATGGCTTTATCAGCAAATGTAGCCTACAATTGAAAAGCTTAACTGGTAAGTTAAAACTGGCATGACCTGGCTGGCCTAGTGACTGAGAGGCCAATGCAGGAAGGCTAGCAGTAGAGCAGCACACAGATGTCAGAGTGTGTGGCTTCTACTGCGAGGTAATACCACGGAATTCAGTAAGCTATAGGTAAATTTTATGCATTGAAATCCTGTGGCAAATGGGGGGAGAGTATGCCAGATGCGTGTGCACAAGGTTTCGCTGTAAGCACAGTTTCTTCTGCACATATCTGAACCATATCTAAGTGCCTAAGGGGCTCATTTTCAAAAGAGAAAAATGTCCAAAAAGTGTCATAAAGCACCATTTGCATGGATTTTTTTTCTCAAAACGTCCAAATCAGTATTTCCAAAACCTATTTTGCAGGTGTTTATCTATGCATTTTATCTGCAATGCATCCAAATAACAAGAGGGCATGTCGGGGGTATTTTGAAAATGGGATTAGGGCGGGCTTAGGGCATGCCTAACACTTGGACATTTTACAGTTATAATGGAACAAAACGGAAATGATTAGGGTGAAAACTTCAACATTTTGGTCCAGACCTGTTTTCAGAATGAATCAGGCACAAAAAGGTGCCCTAAATGACCAGGTGTGCACTAGAGGGAAACAGAGATGACCCCCTTACTCTCCCAGTAGTCACTGACCACCTCCCATCCCCTCAAAATGTGAATAAAAATAGAACTCACTAGCCTCTATGACAGACTCAGATGTTGTAGCCAGGTCCATTAGAGCAGCATGCAGGTCCCTGGAATAGTGTAGTGGTGGGTGCAGTGCACTCTAGACAGGTGGACCCAGGCCCATACCTACCCCTATCTGTTACACTTGTGGAAACTGTGAGCCCTCCAGAAATGACCAGAAACCCATTGTACCCCTTCACCTATAAGGGCTATTGTAGTGGTGTACAGTTGGGGGTAGTGGGTTTTGGAGAGCTCAGCAGACAAGATAAGGGAGCAACGATAAGTACAAGGGAGCATTTATATGAAGTCCACAGAAGTGCCCCCTAGGGTGCCCCACTGTTCTCCTGAGATGACTGGGGGACCAGTCTGCTAAAAATGCTGGCCCCTCCTACATCCCAATGACTTGATTTTCTACATTTTTCACTTATACACTTTTTTTTTTCAAACATGGCCTGACAAAATAAATGCACAGAGCACAAAACCTTATAACAAATGGTATATTTAAAAAAAAAAAGGATGTTTTGCGGTTTCAAAAAATGGTCATATTTCCTATTCGGATTTTTGGACATTTAGCGCAAAACATCCAAAGTCCGACTTAGACGTCATATCAAAAATGCCCTCCACGTGTCTAAGTGTCTAAATATGAAGCCTTTCAAAAACTGTTTGCACTTGACATATTTAAAAGGCTTATATTTAGGCGCAGAACAGGTACCAATGTGTGCTGACACTTTTGGTTTTGGTCGGATAAGCGCGCATATTTGTTGCTTAGCATCCATGTTTAAAACTTGCAGGGGCTTCCTTCCGCTTGCAAAACAAGACAAAACCAGCACTTAAATGTGAAAGATTGAAATGAAATCCTCTCTGCACAATATTCTACACAGCCTTGAACCTGGCAAAAAAAGTCTTGCGTTGTGCATGTGTCAAAAGTGGGCAGTAAACTTTCAGCATTGTACAGAATAAGTCAACTAGAATATTAGTATACATTTTAATCGGGGGTTTTTTTTGCTGGTATGTGCTGGTACAGTGTACTGGCACCTTTTTTACCTGTTCATCGCTAAGGGACTGGCTAATCCCGTTTCCTTCTTGCTGCAGGGCTGATCTCGTTTCCCTCCAGCTGCCTGCCTGAGAGTCCAGACCCCGACCGTAATCATTCAGTACAAGGCCCGGCACCAGCACTATTTTCAGCACTCATCCTTCGAGCTTATCCGCTCATAGAGGCCCTGTTGATACTGCCCCTCTGACACAGATATGCAGAGAGGGAGGAACCAACAGGGCCTTCCTAAGTGCATGGGAATGAAGGCTCCTCAGCGCTGGTGCTGGGCCTTGTACTGGCTGATGACTGCTGGGGTCAGACTCTCAGAGGCAGGCAGTAGGAGAAGGAGGAAGGTTTGAGTAGAAATACTGGACATGGATGGGATGAAAAGGGAGGGGAGGAGAATTGCTGGATATGGATGGAGGGGAGGGCAGGGGGAGAGGAGAATTGCTGTTCATGAATGGAGGGTAGGACAGGAGGAGAGGAGATAATTGCTGGACATGCTGAATGCAAATCCTAGAACGGCCCGTCACCCACCCATGCCATGACCACATGCTTTTTCGGATTCACACGGAAAAATTTACATACAAATCTTTGTAGAATAGTGACTATCGAGTGCATAAATTCCAATTATAGCTAATTAGCGCCAATAATTGTTTGTACTCAATTATCAGTGATAATTAAGTACATAAGTAATGCCATACTGGGAAAAGACCAAGGGTCCATCGAGCCCAGCATCTTGTCCACGACAGCGGCCAATCCAAGGGCACCTGGCAAGCTTCCCAAACGTACAAACATTCTATACATGTTATTCCTGGGATTTTGGATTTTTCCAAGTCCGTTTAGTAGCGGTTTATGGACTTGTCCTTTAGGAAACCGTCCAACCCCTTTTTAAACTCTGCTAAGCTAACCACCTTCACCACATTTTCCGGCAATGAATTCCAGAGTTTAATTACACGTTGGGTGAAGAAAACATTTCTCCGATTTGTTTTAAATTTACTACACTGTAGTTTAATCGCATGCCCCCTAGTCCTAGTATTTTTGGAAAGCGTGAACAGACGCTTCACATCCACCTGTTCCACTCCACTCATTATTTTATATACCTCTATCATGTCTCCCCTCAGCCGTCTCTTCTCCAAGCTGAATAGCCCTAGCCTCCTTAGTCTTTCTTCATAGGGAAGTCGTCCCATCCCCGCTATCATTTTAGTCGCCCTTCGCTTGTTAATCAATTAAATTGAACACATAATTCCACACTGGGCATTTGTCAAAGAATTTTTGCTTTTGTGAATAATTTGAACAATTTATTATGGGGGTGAAGATTCTGGACTGAGCACTGACCAGCTCCAATCACATTGCTTTGTGACATGCTTATGCCTACAGTGACTCCCATTAAGGATCCAAGACTGTTCAGATAAGTACAGCCAGTGGCGTAGCCAATAGTGGGCCCGAGTGGGCCCAGGCCCACCCATTTTGGGCTCAGGCCCATCCACTAGCAACTCACCTATGATGTGACTGGCAGGGATCCTCAAGCCCCACCAGCCAAAAACTCCCAACAACTGTCCCTTCTGCATACCTTGTAAATAGCATATCTTTGCCTGCAGTGAGCAGCAACTGATACATACTGCTCACAGCAGCCCCACAGCCTTCCCTCTGATGTATTCCCACCTGTGCGGAAACAGGAAGTTGCATCAAAGGGAAGGCTGTGGGGCCAACTTGAGCAGTGTGTATTAGTTGCTGCTCACTGCTGGAGACTCTAAATAGGCGTCTGGGAGAGAACGAGCAAACTAGCGCGTACCCATCCTGAATAATTTCGAGAACTCACTGGTCCGAAGTTATCTGGGCCCACCTCCACAAAAAAATCTCTTAACCTGGAACCCACTGGAACAGGAGGTTGGGCTCGAACACCTTCATTGCGTCGGAGACTTTGAGCTGGAGAGGGGAACCCCCCCATCTCGACCCCCACGCCGCCCTCCACGAAAGGACTGAATATGCTGATAGAAACGAGACTTCTGGAAAATAGCTCCTCGGCCAAAACAATAACACTTAAAGTCTCGTTCTCAACCTTGAAAAGACAACCCTCTTCAACTGAAAGGTTTGGACTATCTTTTTTTTTTTTTTGTTACATTTGTACCCCGCGCTTTCCCACTCATGGCAGGCTCAATGCGGCTTACATGGGGCAATGGAGGGTTAAGTGACTTGCCCAGAGTCACAAGGAGCTGCCTGTGCCTGAAGTGGGAATCAAACTCAGTTCCTCAGTTCCCCAGGACCAAAGTCCACCACCCTAACCACTAGGCCACTCCTCCAGCAATTATCTTCAGGAAGACGAGGTACTTTAGCATCTCCCAAACTCTTGACCAACTTATCTAACTCATCACCAAAGAGAAAGGAACCCCTAAAAGGGAACTTGCTCAATTTGGACTTTGAAGCTGCATCCGCTGACCAGCCGCGAAGCCACAGGGTCCGACGTGCTGCTACACCTAAAGCCATGGATTTAGCTGATGCCCAAAGTAAATCATAAAGGGCATCTGATAAAAAGGCGGAGCCCATCTCAATTTTAGCTACCTCTTGATCCAATAAGGAGAAATCAGCAGAGTCACTGTCCAACACTCTTTCGGACCATCGGAAACACGCTAGGGCTACCAAAGCTCCGGAAATGGCCGCTTGTACTGCCAAGGCCGGGATATCAAAGCAATGCTTTAATACTACTACTACTACTATTTAGCATTTCTATAGCGCTACAAGGCGTACGCAGCGCTGCACAAACATAGAAGAAAGACAGTCCCTGCTCAAAGAGCTTACAATCTAATAGACAAAAAAAATAAATAAATAAAGTAAGCAAATCAAATCAATTAATGTGAACGGGAAGGAAGAGAGGAGGGTAGGTGGAGGCGAGTGGTTACAAGTGGTTACGAGTCAAAAGCAATGTTAAAGAGGTGGGCTTTCAGTCTAGATTTAAAGGTGGCCAATTCAATGGTCTTGAGGATCCCTAAGAGCTGCTCCTCCATCCACAGTATTTTTCTTAGTAACCGCCGACACTACTGCGTCTACTACTAGAGGCTTAAACCATTCTTTATCCTTCTCAGGAAGTGGGTAAAGACGAATCATAGAACGTGCTAACCGGAAAGAATCATCCAGGGTATCCCACTGGGTTTGGACAATATCCCAAATGTCCTCATGCATAGGGAAAGATCTACCAGACTTACGGACCCCCTTAACTAAAGGATCAACCTTGCGCTGCTCCGTAGTCTCTGGAACGTCATCAAAATTCACAGTGATAGATACTAATGCAATTAGATCCTGCAAATCTTCCTTATGGAAGATCCTTGCCACAGAAGGATCCTCCCCCTGAGGGAGGTCCTGGATAACCGAAGAACCAGTCTGCTCACCTTCCAAATCTTCTGTGTGCATTTCCAAGTCCTCTAGTTCTGGAATAAAATGCTGTGAATTCATGTCTATGTTGTCTTCCTGGTCCTCCCAGGAGACTCTAGCCCTTTTTGAAGTAAGAAGAGGGTCAGAAACCTCTTCTGCTGGTAGAATAGGAGAAGGAGAAGACTGTTTAAGTAAAAAGGCTTTATACATAGCTAAAACGAATTTGGGAGGGAATCCTCCTTCAGGAACCCCTCCCTGAGCACTTTCCAAGTCAGCTGAAATTGAAACTCTCCGGCATGCAGGTTTCCCTGCAGCCTGACTCGCATCAAGCGCCTGATCCAAAATGGCGGACGGTTCCACCGAAACTGGCTCTGAAGCGCTACTAACCACCAGCTGAGTCCCAGCACCTGGAACCGCTGTGCCGATAACGCCGGTACCATCGGGTCCTAATTGGTACAAATCCTACAAATACCCGCGGCAGTAAGACCACGTCGTTGACAGACAGAACATCGCTTTAATTTTTCAGCCATAGCACCCGGCAGCATCTTAAGGAAACAGTCACCTCAGAGCACAGACAAAAGATAAAATAAAAGAGCGTTGGTCTTTTGTGTGTGTTTTTTTTTTTTTTTACTGTGCTCAGGCAGAGAAAGCTAACATTTCCTTTTAAATCATGAATGCTTACGACAGCACTGCAACACCCTTCCCTCAAAGGGGTGGAGGCTGACAAGAGCTAAATAGATACGACAGCTTTGGGAGAGTTAAGTGGGGAAGGTCCCGGCCACCCGAGTTTACACCCCTGAGGCACAAGAAAACCCCCCGCGGGTTTCAGCCTCTGCCAGCAATAAAAATCCCAACGGTACACAGAGAAAAAAGTAATAAATACTTTTTTTTTTTTAAGATAAAGAAAGAAAGAGACTGATGGGCTCACCACGTCTGTCACCTGCTGAAGACTGAGAATACTGAGAGTTGGAGGAGCAGAGCTCGATTCCTATTGGCTCTCAAGTTTCAATGTTCTCAGTCTTCACCTGCTGGAAGGAGTGCACAACCCATCAGTCTTGCTGGGCCAGTCCGGAGGGGCGATAAGGAAATGTTATTTGTATGTAATCCTTGCGCGATGCTCTACTGTTTATGATATCTAAAGCTTGTTGGATACCCTGTCGTATGGCATTTTGAACATCGCTGAACGATCTTGTTGTGTCTATATTAACAAAACAAAATTGGTCTAACTTGTGCCATTAAACCTGGGAGAGGTTCTAGTCCATCTGCTCACAAACTCTTGTAATATCTGTAATCCCGGTAGCAAACCTTCAGGGGGTGGTAGGCTCCCTTCAGCAGTCCACAAACAAAGTCCTTCCAGACAACACAGCTTTTAGTTCCAAACAGTTTATTTCCCCTCCTCCACAAAATCTCAGTTCAAGGAGGTTAAAGTCCCATTCAGTTTCCAAAATAAAGCAACAAGAAAAAACTTCCCTTTAAATCCAAGTTCTCCCCCAGGGCACCAGCCTGGGTTTCAGTTTTAAAAGTCTTTCCGCTTGGGTGGTTGCAGAATGGCAGTACACTGCCCACAACACAGCTAATTGACTTCTGTGACCACCCACTGCCTTCAGTCCCTGCAACTCTGCCCCAAAGTACAATTACAGTCCACGTCAACTGGCTCCTCCAAACCTGGTGTGTTGGTCTCTCCAGCCTCTCCTTCCTCCAAGCACTCCATTAACTCTGCCTCTCTGCTAGGCTGTTGGTTGGAGACCTCCTCCCCCTCCCAGGTGGAAGGAATCTTGTACTGATTTCTAACCCAAGGGAATTGAGCTTTGTCATCCCTGCTCCCCCTTCTGGCCCTCGCCTGCCATAGCAGCTGCTCTTTCCAGTCCTTTCCCCCCTCCCTTCCACGTGGGGGCCATACCGGGTTTTGGGACCTACCCCCCCCCCATCCCTTCTCTCAGGGCCTTGTGGGGAATGTAGTCTGGCCCCATACCTCCTCCTGAGCTGCTTAGACCCTCCAACCTCCTTACACTCTATATATCTCACTGGTTAATAGTATACTGTAACATTTTCAGACACATTGTCTATAACAGAATCACTCACAGTTTCAGAATTGTTACCAGCCTCATACTCGCTACCAGTGGTGTCCACCTCCAAAGACCCGTACACTCTGTGCTGATATCACAGCGCACCTTCTTTCTCCCTCTTTCCTTGGGAGGGCTACTTGTGTGTTTTTCTCTTTTTTCAGTTGTGCGCTTCGGTTGTTTTTCGAAATGGTTGGATTTATCTCTAGATTTAATGTACTGATTTGGCGGCGTCACTTGTCCATGATCGGACTGTGGTAGATATCCAGCTGATGATGTTTCATCAATCAGCTCTTTGTTGATCTGGGGGATTAAAAAAATAAGTCATGAAACTCACAAACAACCAATATTTTGCTCTCAGGTTCCTGTCACCAGAGACCATCAAAATGGCCGCCAACAGTGTAATGTACAGATGCCACGTGGCACACAGATACAAGTGCCATTTTGTAAGACTATCAAGAGTCATGAGAAAAGATGCAGCATCTATGCAACCTCAAAATAGGATGTAAAAAAACTGTTCTTTTAAAAACATAAATGCTTACTTTAATGGCTTGCTGAACCACCAGAACTGCCGCTCTTTGCAGCTCATCTGCATATCCTTACAGCCTTCTCCGGGGTGACTCCCAGGTCCATTCCGATCCACTCAGGGCCTCCGCTCTAGGTGCCCACTGCTCCCACCAGGTGCTGTGGAGGACTTGCAGCCCTTCTGCATATCCTCACAGCTGTATCCGGGGTAACTCCCAGGTCCACTCCGATCTTCCCAGGGTTTCCAGGTGCTTTTTGGCTAGGATCAGGTGACCCTCAGGGGGAGGAATGCTGGTTTCGGCCTAACCCCTGGTAAGCCTTTCCTTGGCCGAGAGATGCCCAGCTCTACCACCAGCTGCCTTTCAGGTGCTGTGGAGGACTTGCAGCTCATCTGCATATCCTTACAGCCTTCTCCGGGGTGACTCCCAGGTCCACTCTGATCCACTCAGGGCCTCCGCTCTAGGTGCCACACCATAATTTTCTCTTTACATTTATTTTTCTCCCAGTTACTACTTATGGCTCCAGTACACTTTTTCTTCTTGGTACTGTCCCTTCCTAATCTGTTTCTCCATCTGAAACCACTGTACACTGTAGGAACACATTGTCCACCCTCTGTATTCATCATCTCACCATCTCTTTTTTTCCTCTTCCTTTTTCTCAGCTCTCAACCTTCAACATTTCCTTCCTTCCGTTCATACATCTCCTTTCTATCTGAGTACTTCTCGCCTTCGTCGCTATCGTCATACCTCTCCTACTCTTCTCCATACTCTCTTGCTCCTTCTCCTGCTCTCCGCTGGGGACATTAATCCCAATCCTGGTCCTCCACATCAGCTCTCATCCTTTTTGTGCAGGTCACACCGTGATATCTCCAATCTAATTTCTGTTCCTCTCCTCCTCCCTTCTTCCCTGCCTTTCTCTTGCACTGTGGAATGCCCGCTATGTCTGTAACAAACTTTCCTACATCCATGACCTCTTTATCTCTTGTACTCTCCATCTGCTTGCCCTAACTGAAACTTGGCTTTACCCTGAAGACTCTGCTTCAGTTGCAGCTCTATGCCATGGGGGTTATCTTTTCTCCCATACTCCTCGCCTGGTTGGCCGCGGAGGTGGTGTCAGGCTACTATTTTCACCCTCTTGTACCTTTCAACCTCTTCTTCCACCTCAGTCTCACTGTTTTTCTTCCTTCGAAGTCCACTCCATCCGTCTATTTGCTCCTCTACCTCTCAGAGTAGCAGTCATTTATTGACCCCCTGATAAGTCCCTTTCTTCCTTTCTCACTGATTTTGATGCCTGGCTTTCCTTCCTTCTTGAACCTTCATCTCCTTCCCTCATTCTTGGGGATTTTAACATTCATGCTAACGATCCCTCTGACTCTTATGCTTCTCAGTTTCTTGCTTTAACATCCTCTTTCAATCTTCAACTGTGCTCCACTGCCCCCACTCACCAGAATGGCCACTGTCTTGATCTTATCCTCTTCTCAAACTGCTCACTCTCCAGTTTATGTGCCTCTTCCCCTCTCTGACCATCATCTGATAACTTTCACACTTAAACATCCTCCTCCCCAGTCCCGTCCAATCTTAACCAATACATTTAGGAATCTTCCGGCTATTGACCCTTCTACTCTGTCCTCCAGTGTTTCAAATCTCATCTCTACCACTATGTTATTTAAGTCTGTCAATGATGCTGTCTCTTCCTATAATACTATTCTCTCCTCTGCTCTGGATACTCTCGCTCCTCCCATTCCCCGTTCTGTAAAACATACCAAACCCCAGCCTTGGCTGACCTCTAAAATATGCTACCTACGTTCCTGTGCCCACTCTGCCAAACGCCTTTGGCTGAAATCCCGTGCCCATGCTGACTTCATACATTTCAAATTCTTGCTGACCTCCTTCCAGTCTGCTCTTGTACTTGCCAAACAGGACTATTACATCTAGTTGACAAATTCTCTTGGCTCAAACCCTCGACGTCTCTTTGCCACACTGAACTCTCTCCTCAAAGTGCCTTCACCTCCCCCTTCACTTTCCCCCCAGACTCTGACTGAGTATTTTCATGATAAGGTTCACAAGATTAAACTTGAATTCTCAACCAGGTCACCTCCACCTCTCCTTCCCTTAGTCCATTCTCTCAACCCTCCAACCCCTGCCTCCTTTTCTGAAATCACTGAAGAGAAAACTACACATCTTCTTTCCTCCTCGAAACTAACTACCCGTTCCTCTGATCCTATTCCCACCCATCCTATCTCTCCTACTGTCATCCCTTTTATCTGTCATATCCTCAATCTTTCACTTTCCACTGCGACTGTTCCTGATGCCTTCAAACATGCCGTAGTCACACCACTCCTTAAAAAACCTTCATTGGACCCTACTTGTCCTTCCAACTATCGCCCCATCTCTCCCTCCCTTTCCTATCCAAGATACTTGAACGTACCGTTCACCGCCATTGCCTTGACTTTCTTTCATCTCAAGCTATTCTTGATCCACTTCAATCTGGCTTTCTCCCCCTTCATTCAACTGAAACAGTGCTTGCTAAAGTCTCCAATGATCTGTTCCTGGCCAGATCCAAAGGTCTCTATTCTATCCTCATCCTTCTTGATCTGCTGCTTTTGGCACTGTTGATCACAGCCTACTCCTTGAAACACTGTCATCACTTGGATTTCAGGGCTCTGTTCTTTCCTGGTTTTCTTCTTATCTCTCCCAGCGTACCTTTAGTGTATACTCTAGTGGATCCTCCTCTACTTCTATCCCACTGTCAGTTGGTGTACCTCAGGGATCTGTCCTGGGACCTCTTCTTTTCTCTATCTATACTTCTTCCCTTGGTACTCTGATCTTATCCCATGGTTTTCAGTATCATCTTTACGCTGATGACTCCCAGGTCTACCTCTCCACACCAGAAATCTCAGTCGAAATCCAGGCCAAAGTATCAGCCTGCCTGTCTGACATTGCTGCCTGGATGTCTCAGCACCATCTGAAACTAAACATGACCAAGACTGAGCTTCTTATCTTTCCCCCTAAACCAACCTCTCCTCCTCCCCCATTCTCTATTGCTGTGGATAACACTCTCATCCTTCCTGTCTCATCAGCTCGTAACCTTGGGGTCATCTTCGACTCCTCCCTCTCCTTCTCTGCACATATTCAGCAGACTGCTAAAACCTGTTGTTTCTTTCTCTATAATATCAGCAAAATTCGCCCTTTCCTTTCTGAGCACACTACCAGAACCCTCATCCACACTCTTATCACCTCTCGCTTAGACTATTGCAACTTGCTTCTCACAGGTCTCCCACTTAGCCATCTCTCTCCTCTTCAATCTGTTCAAACTTCTGCTGCACGACTAATATTCTGCCAGTGTCGTTATGCTCATATTAGCCCTCTCCTCAAGTCACTTCACTGGCTTCCTATCCGTTTCCGCATACAGTTCAAACTCCTCTTATTGACTTATAAGTGCATTCACTCTGCAACTCCTCAGTACCTCTCCACTCTCATCTCTCCCTACATTCCTTCCCAGGAACTCCATTCACTGGGTAAATCTCTCTTATCTGCACCCTTCTCCTCCACCGCTAACTCCAGACTCTGTTCCTTTTATCTTGCTGCACCATATGCCTGGGATAGACTTCCTGAGCCGGTACGTCAAGCTCCATCTCTGGCCGTCTTCAAATCTAAGCTAAAAGCCCACCTTTTTGATGCTGCTTTTAACTCCTAACCCTTATTCACTTATTCAGAACCCTTATTTTATCATCCTCACTTTAATAGTCCCTTATCTCTTGTTTGTCCTGCTTGTCTGTCCTAATTAGATTGTAAGCTCTGTTGGGCAGGGACTGTCTCTTCATGTTCAAGTGTACAGTGCTGCGTACGTCTAGTAGCGCTATAGAAATGATAAGTAGTAGTAGTAGTCTTATTGGGATGTCCCTTTGAACAGTAGAGGTGATCGGCGGTCGCAGCACTGTTCATGTTCTGTCCTGTTTTCTTGACGCTGTAGTTGGGTTTGGTGCATGACTGCAATGGATGCCCAACTGTCGATGTTTCAACAGCTATCTGTTTTTCTTGATCTAAAGATTAAAAAGTAGAACATTATAAAAACTAACGAATACACAGCCTATCGTTCACAGGTACCCGCCATTGGGGGGAGGGTTAAGATACAGCACTGTGCAGATGCCACGTGTCCGCATCTACCTGGGCCATTTTGTAAGATTAGTGGATGCCACATGGCAGCAATAACAAATGCCATTTTGTGAGACTCTGCGGCTAGAGGTATGTAACTTCAAATTAGAATCAAGCATAATGCAACAAAAATTGTTCTTTTCAAAACTTAAATGCTTACTTTCTTGCCGTAGTAAACCTTCAAACCATGTGAGATGTTTCTTTGAGCAGCAGGAGTGATCAGGGGTCACGGCGCTGTTTGTATTTTGTGCTGTCAAAATACACAGTAGACCATCACGTTAATCACATGTACCTATTTTTGATTGTTTTAATACAACAGCTTGAGACCTGCAAACACTTACACAGTTGCTTTGTGACGACAGAATCTTTTCTTCTTCTGCTGTAAGCATGTTCTAATAGTATGTGCGGTGGTGCTATATGATGGGTTTTACTGTTCTTATCCCCAGACCCCTAGTACACATGATTGTGCTCTTCCTGCAGAGAACACGTATGTCTTTAATAAGTTAAGGATCATGTTAGTTTGTGCAAAGAGACAATGTAATGTTTTTAAAACTCTTACCATATCGCTGCCGCTGCTCTCTCTAGATTCCATCTCTGTGTTGTGGTGGTGGGGTTTTAGTTTAAAAACTAAAAAAGATTATGCAGGCCTTATACTCTCCAGCCATACCATTCCTTCTGGTACAAGCCTGGTGCTATAGTAGACTACTCAGTTGTGGAATGTTTCAGGATAAACATGCCTATGAGGAATACAGTTGGACAAGGGAGAAGAGGCCCCCCTCCCCTACACTGTGACATCCTCCCACATATTTTGGGCCACTGTCCGAAAGGTCAGTTGTGACCAGATGTGTTGACATGGGGAAAAACAAAAGGCCCTGAACCTTTTACAGTTTCATAAGAACGAATGTGACGCTTCATTAGTTTTATGATTTTTATTATTATGATATATGGTACATCAGTTACTACTGCCTTTTCATATGTTTTTATTCAACAACTGTAGCCTGCACAGGACGTCATCTACACTTGTGCGCATTGTCTCTATTCAACATGTCCCAAAGTCTGAAATAGATACAAATATATTGAGAACTACACACTTTTGTAAAAGGAATCAAGTTTTCTTTTGAGTATAATACAGTATATATAATTTATATAGTCCCCGGTCCTTCAATCTGTTTACCAGACTATCTAGCTGTTCAATAGAATTAGGTGCTGATTTTACACTTTCGATGAGGTCCATGATGGTGTTGTTAGTTTCATTAAAACGAAACGAGTGGGGAAACAAGTGGGAAAAACAGGTAGACCGTGGCTACTGCTATAGAAATGGAAGTTGTTATAAAAATCGGGGAAAAGACCTCAGACGTCTGTGCTGCAGTTATGCTGTTGTATGGTGCAGCAATTATCGCACAGTGTTGGCTTCGATCATAGGTCAAAACCCCCAACAATGTGATGTGATTATATAGTGATGCAAAAATATTTTTTAAAATTTTTCAAATTTATCAAAAACTTAACAAAAATAACAAATCAAATTATCTTATAGGCAACAGTATGCGACAGTAGCGAAACATCCCTAGGGGACCATTTCACCAGATGGCTTCCTCAGGGGGCTCTGTGCTGCCTTACTGTTCAATAACTCTTGAAAACACAAAACAAAGTGAGAGGTAGCCAATCCTGTTCCCCACTAACAAACAAAAAGATAAAGAGGAGCAAAAATGCACCTACCTCAATGTCTGCGGCTGTGCATTGTAGCCGCTGAAGCGCTCAACATGGCAGCTGCTTATAAAAGAACTTTTGAGATAAGTACTGTTATAACTGAGTTTGACTGCTATAAAATTGGGACAATTTATGTGGCCTGGCTATTGATATTTTTCACATTTTCTTCAGTGTTCTTTCATATTCTGTATTGTTTGGAAATTTCCATTAATGAATAAGTTTGTATTTCACAAAAATAAAACAAACCAGTGAGGTAAGTCCAAGGAGGATAAAAACGATGCTTTATTAAGAATACGTTTTCTCAATAAAGCATCTATTTTATTCTCCTTGGACTTACCTCACTGGTTTGTTTTGTTTCTCACGGCTTCGTGAGGTCCTTTTCCTCCTCTTTGTTGGCTTATTTCACAAAAATTACATTTGGTGGAGTTTTTTAATGACCGACGATTAAGAAGAAATTAGGTCTTACCTGCTAATTTACTTTCCTTCAGTCCCTCCGTACTGGCTCAGATTATGACTGATGGGTTGTGTACGCATTCCAGCAGGTGCAGACTGAGAATTCTGACTCTGCAGAGTGAGCCAATAAGAGCCCTCGGCAGGTAGAGAAAGATTCAGTAAACTGTAACAAAGCAGGAGAAGAAAATAACATGTCCTGTGCAACTGGGAACCTGAGCAGCCACCAGCAACAGACATTATTAGGAGCCTGTGCTACATGCTTTATGTTCCTTTCTTTCTACAGACAAAGCTAATCAAGAAATGTATTAAGTTATGACCAATAAAAAAGGTATCATCTTATTTTCTTTTCCATGTTTTATTTTGTTTGATTTCTACCACACCTTTCTACAGACACAAAGCGCGTCTCAGGAAAAAAACTTTTTTTTTTAACAAACCATAAATGAACAACGCAGCTCTCCTAAAACAACACTAAAAACTCCAACTGTTCCTAAAGGAAACAACAGACAGCCAAAAAACGGGCGGGTTCTGGGCCGGTCCGGAGGGACCAGCCCAGATTATGACTGGTGGGAAGAAACAAAGCAGTAAACTAAGGGCGGGACCCCAGCAAACCTGCTGTGAGAACCTGTGTCCCAAAGACTGCATCTTGATGAGTCTGTACATCCAATCTGTAATGGTTGGAAAAGGAATGCAACGAGGACCAAGTCGCCGCCCTACAAGTTTCCAGAGGCGGGACTAGAAAACGCTCAGCCCAAGAAGCTACCTGCCTCCTAGTAGAGTGAGCCTTCACTCCTTTGGGAACTGGTTTTCCTGAGAGAAGATAGGACGAGAATATAATTTCTTTAAGCCATCGAGAAAGAGTGGGCTTGGAGGCCGCGAACCCCTTTCGAGAACCTCCAATCAACATAAACAGATGATCTGTCTGATGGAATTCCTCTGTAATCATCAAATAATGCTTAAGTGCTCTTCTGACATCCAGACACTTCAAACGACGTTGTTCCTCCAATCCAAAAGAGCCCAGAACAGGCAAAACCACAGCCTGAGAGATATGAAAGCGAGACAATACCTTGGGAAGAAAAGAAGGAACCGGCCGCAAAATCACCTGGTCTTTTGCAAATTGCAAAAATGGAGAACGGCAAGAAAATGCCTGCAATTCTGATACTCTGCGAGCAGAAGCAATGGCTACCAGAAAAACTACCTTGAGAGTGAGATCTTTCAAAGTGCAGGCCGACAAATGCTGAAAGGGAGAACAAGAGAGCGTAGAAAGAACCAAATTAAGGTCCCATAAGGGAAAAATTGCCTGCAAAGGAGGCTGCAAAATACTGGCCCCCTTTAAAAACCTAACCACATCCAGATGACAAGCAAGGGACTTCCCTTGAACACGCCCTCTAAAACAGGATAAGCCTGCCACTTGGACCTTCAATGAAGAAAGTGCCAAACCTTTTTCCAAACTCCGTTGTCAAAATTCTAAAATCTGACTCACTGAGGCCCGAAAGGGAGAAATACTTGACTCATGACACCACGCCTCAAACACTCTTGATGTCCTGATATAATTAAGAGAAGTGGAGCAACGGCGGGAGCGAAGCATGGTGGAAATGACACTGGCAGAGTAACCTCGCTTAGTCAACTGCACCCGCTCAAGAGCCAGGCCGTAAGACAAAATCGACTCGTGTCTGGATGAACTACTGGACCCTGGACCAGAAGACCGGGATCCTCCAGAAATCTGAGCGGAGGCTTGACCAGCAGATGCATGAGATCCGCATACCAGGGCCTGCGGGGCCAGTCCATTGAAATCAGAATCACTCGTCCCTGGTGGCATTCTATCCGTTGAACTAGACGACCTATTAGTGGCCACAGAAGAAAGGCAAACAGAAGACCTATTGACCAGGGTTGCAGGAGAGCATCAATCCCTCGAGACTTTGGATCCTTGTGATGACTGAAGTAACTTGGCACTTTCGCATTGGATGCCGAGGCAAAGAGATCCATGTCCGGGAGTCCCCAATGATGCACGACGGACTGAAACACACCATCACCAAGAGATCACCATCTCCTGGGTCTAGAATGGTAGAACTGAGAAAATCTGCTTGAACATTCAGAACTACTGCCACATGCACCGCTGAGAGGGCCTCCAGATGCGCCTCTGCCCAACTCATTATCTGAGCTGCTTCCTGTTCTACGCGCAAACTTCTTGTTCCTCCTTCTCGATTGACATAGGCCACAGCAGTGGCGTTGTCTGGCATGATACGGACTGATGCGTCTTCTAGAATAGGAGAGAACGACTGGAGGGCCAGAAGAATTGCTCTGGTTTCCAATAGATTGATCCGGCAGGAGGACTCCTCCAGCGACCAACCCCCCGGGCATACTGTCCCTGACAGAGGGCTCCCCAACCCGAGAGCCTGGCATCTGTTGTCACTACTACCCATTGTGGGGCCTCTAGAGGCATCCCCTTGCCCAGGTTGGATGACCTGAGCCACCAGCGAAGATGTCCCCTCACCTGCGCTTGAAATGGCAAACTGCAAAGGAGAGAGCCTGACTACAGAGACCACCTGGAAAGAAGGGACCTTTGAAGAGATCTCATGTGTGCTCTGGCCCACGGCACCATCTCTATCACCACCGTCATGGTCCCTAGGACTTGAAAATAATCCCGGGCGAATGGAAGAGAGGACTGGAGGAAGACTAACAAGAAGCCATGGAGCGTCATTCAGCAATCAAGTAACAAACGGAGGTTGAGCACTAATCTTGTTGAAATTTATTTCTTTACAGGCTTGTGCAAGATCGACCCCTTGAAAAAGCCAAGTTGAACAAAACAGGCACCTGTCGGGGACAAGTCTGCACTGGAATAATTAAGCTAAGTCGTGCATTCATATGAATATGAAGAAGCACAGCCTAAGTAAAGAAAAAGTAAAAAAAAGTTTAAAAGTTAAAGTCCGCTCCCAACAGAAGGGTGTGTAGTACACTAAAACTAACTTCCGCAAACTACTGAAGACCCATCTCTTTGACAAGGCATACCAAAAAGATCAACAAATGTGAACCCCTACACATAGATCCAGATCTGCCTCACGATAACTGCTTGTTATTCTACTATCCTGCTTTATTACTATCATGTCACCCAAGATCCTTATGCTATACTAAATGTATATTTTCTTTGTTATTTTCATGTTACCCAAGATCCTTATGCAATACTAAATGTATAATTTCTTATATATTTCCATTATTCATGTTGTAATGTAAGCCACATTGAGCCTGCAAAGAGGTGGGAAAATGTGGGATACAAATGCAATAAATAAATAAATAAAATAAAAGTTATGACTGTATGAAAGATCATGCTCTTCCCAAGTACATATAAAAGAGAACGTACTCTAAGATTAAAAAGAAAAGGAAAAAACAAAAGAATAAAAAATAAAAAATTAAGATAAAGAAAAGGGAGGAGGCAGGGAAGGTCTATGATTATATTTGTCATAAAAGTGGGGCACATCATAATTGGCGGTAAGTAAAGAGAAAAGAGGTCCCCTATGACTGTATGAGCCTCTCCCTTTAATAAGTACAAACACATACGATTATTTCCACATCCTAGAAATAGGTAGTGGCTTTTCCATTTTAATAATGGTCTATGGACTTTTCCTTTAGGAAACCGCCTAAACTTTTTTTAAACCCCACTTAGCTAACATTCTCTGGCAACAAATTCCAGAGTTTAATTACACATTGAGTGAAGAAAATTTTTCTCAAATTTGTTTTAAATTTACTACTATGTAGCTTCATTACTCGTGTAGAGCTGTTAGGACTGGATGCAGGCAATAAGCATCAAGGTCTTAAAAGTTTCTTCCCAAACGAGTCTAAGGTTCTGGCCTCTTGCCAAGGGGGTGCCGAGGCATAAGACTGAGAAGTCTTAGCTCATTTGCGAGCGGATTCGACTACCAAAGAGTGGTGAGGCAACTGGGCTCTCTCGAATCTGGAAGTCTTCTGGATACGATATTGCATATCCACCTTCTTGGGTGCTACCTGCACTGAGAGGGGAGATTTCCAGTTCCTCATTAGTACATCCTTAAGGATAGGGTGCAATAGCACAATGACCACTTCCTTAGGAGGATACTTATAGCCCAAGATAGACAACATCTCTGCCCTGGGCTTCTCCTCCGTCTCCAACTTAAATGGGATGGCCTAAGCCATCTCCCTGACCAAACTAGTAAAAGAGAGTGCCTCTGGAAGAGATTTTTGTCTCTCTAGAGGAGGTGAGGGATCAGAAGGGATACCACATGACTCCTCCTCTGAGAAGAAATGTAGATCCTCGTCTGATACTCATGAGCGGTTCTAGTCCGACTCCTCTTCCTCTTGAGAATCAGGAGACTGAGCCTGTACCAGCCTCAATCTAGTACAATGATGACCACACTCCAAAAAGCGTTGAGGTGCAACCCTTCTCTCAGACTACGAGGAAGCTTCCTCCCCTGATGTCAGAGGGGGTACTGCCTGCTCAGGCCTCGGCTCCAATACCCTGCGAGGTGCCGGTGTCAATGTTCTAGGGACTGGCATCGGTGGAGCCTCAGAAAGGTACTTGGGCTATTAAGCTGAGGGGGCAAGCACCCTCGATGTCAAATCGGAAGCTCCCTGAAGCAACTGCACCAGCTCCTCTTGAAGAATGCTCTAGAACCGCTCATCAAGGGTGGGAATCGGTAAAGGCATGGGAACCTACACGGACAACGCCGAATCTGAGTGTCTCCTCGGTGTTGAGCCTGATGTTGACTGGTCCCAGGGCCTGTTAACAGTGCCCAGTGTCAAAGCAGGTGGAGACCCACTCAATGCCGGTGCAATCCCAGTACTTATCGGTGTCAGTGCAGCCATGGAGGTCGATGCTGCCAAAGATGGTCTGGCCTTCAAAGAACCAAAAAACTTCACCTGTTGAGCCAATCACACTCTCTGTGTCCTGGTCTGCATATGGAAGAAGTAACTAACTTGTTAGTCTCACTCACACACACAAGGAGTGACATGGGCTGCATATACTGCAGCAGGACATGTTTATCCACTCCTACCCTAGCTGAGATATTTAACCATCTCTCTGACCTCATGAGCAACTTTCTTTAAATTAGGCACCTTACTTTCTAACTTTTCTAACTCTCTTACCTATCTATATGTTCTGTCTTTGCTTATACCCTTCACTGTCAATTAAAATGTTCTATTATGTATTGTGTTGACATTGTAAGTACTATACTATGCCATACTTTGTATTGTTATTTGAATATTTTTACTGCTGTAATTCCCTATTGCTCATGTTTGATTTATTCTTACTGTACACTACCTTGGGTGAATTCCTTCAAAGAGGCAGTAAATAAATCCAAATATATAAATAAATAAATATGAAGACAAATATCGCAAACAGAGGGGTCATGATCTAGTCCAAGGCACCCAATGCACCAGTTGTGCGGGTCCGTGAGTGAAATAATGTGGTGACACTCAGTGCACCACTTGAAGTCACTGGGAGCCTTCCGGGACATTGAAAAAGAATATAGGCTAAATTAAACTCCTCAACCTTGAACAACAAAAAAAGGGAAGCATTCAAATTGAGGTTGGGGCTGTGCCTAAGCACACAGCCACTCATGAAAAATAAAGGAAAGTTTAAAAAAAACTGGAGAAAAATACGAGGAAGGGAAAACAGAAGAAATAAATTTAAAAAACCAAGATGATTATCCGCAAGGGAAGGCACTCATGATAGCAAAAATATATAAGCACAGTTTGAGAAGACTAAGCGAACGCATCCTCTCAGCTCCTCACAAAAAAAGAGACTGAGTGGCCCACGCTCAAGCGTCAGGCAGGAAGGCACCAGCGCATGCATAGTGGAACGCTGCTAGAACTTTCTGTCGTTCTAGTGGTTCAGCGTCTGCACCGGGGCTCCACTAGATAACGTCACCCACATGTGGGAATAACGCAGCTTGCTTCTCCTCAGAGAATCTTTTATACAGTAACCACTTCTTCAGGATTTCACACCAAGACCATACGAAAAACCTTCTAACTGATTACAATACCATTATGGTTTATTGTACTTGTTATACTACTTTTCCTGAAAAACATAACAAACGGTGAACAGTTGCTGGGATATTTTGTTTGCCTTGGGAGTTGATGTGGCGAATCATTTTCAAAGCACATAGACTTCCAAAGTTACATAGGTTACTATGGGACTCATTTTTGAAAGAAAAAAGGTCTAAAAAGTGGCATAAAGCAGCATTTGGATGTTTTTCTCTCCAAAACATCAAAATCGGTATTTTTGAAACCCATTTTTAATGTGTCCAAGTCTCAAGGGGGAATGTTGGGGGCGTGTTAAGAGCAGGATTTGGGTATTCCTAAGACCTGGACATTTTTCAGCCAAAATGGAGCAAAACAAAAACATCCAGGACTAAAACTATGACGTTTGGAACTAGACCTCTTTTAATAACAATTAAGCCACAAAAAAGTGACCTAAATGACAAGATGACCACAGGAAGAATAAAGGAATGACCTCCCCTTACTCCCTAGTGGTCACTGACCCCCCTCCCACTCCCCAAAGATGTAAAAGAAACAGCACATACCAGCCTCTATGATAGCTGCTGATGTTATAGTCAGTCCTATTAGAGCAGCAAGCAGGTCCCTGGAGTAGCCTAATGGACGGTGCACTGCACTGTTGAGAAGGGGTCCCAGGCCCACAACCCACTCTGTTACACTTGTGGTGGAAAGTTTGAGCCCTCTAAAACTCACCAAAAACCTACTGTACCCATATATAGGTCACCCCTCCACCTATAAGGGCTACTGTAGTGGTGTACATTTGTGGGTAGTGGGTTTTAGAGGGCTCAGCAGACAAGATAAGGGATCAATGGTGAAATGTGTACCTGGGAGTTTTATATGAAGTTCACAGCAGAGCCCCTAGGGTGCTCCTACATCCCAATGACTTGATTTTGTGCATTTTGCATTTGGACAATTTTTTTTTTTTTTTTCAAAAATGGACCAAAAGGATGAATGCACAGTGCACAAAAACATCTAGCATGTGGCCATTTTTTGAAAAAAAAAATAAAAAGATAAGACATTTTGCTGTTTTGAAAATGGCTATATTTGCTATTCGGATTCTAGACGTTTTGAGCAAAACATCCAAAGTCAGACTTAGATGTCATGTCGAAAATGCCCTTCGTGTAACTTTGTAAGTCTGTGTGCTTTGACAATGAGCACTTTAATGTTTCTTCTTTTCAGTAATTCAGAAAAGTGGTCTGGTACTGTTCATGATACACACAATGAATATTCATCATCTATATCAGCATACATATGTCCAGACCTAAACTGAGAAACCCTGTCCTGTTCATATCACATACAAATATATTTAAAAGCGCTAACTGATTCACAGGGTCCCTTCTTAGCTTTGGTACCCAGCATTTCATATTCCATATTTGTATATCAGCAAAGCTCATTGCTTTTTTTATATAACAGTTCAGCATCCTAGCAACGTAACAAATATTCTAGTTTACTATACTCAAAATGCAATTCAGTAAGTCAAAGTCTTTTTTTTTCCTGAAAAGTACAGTACATTGTCATCTGTATAAAAAACTACATTCATTCCACATCCACACCAAGCTGGTTATAAAAAAGTGAACAGCAGTGGGCCAAGAATGGATCCCTGTGGAGACCCCAAGATTAAGTATCCAGGATATGAACTCATCCTGCCTGTCCTGCTGTTTTCGGCCCACAGATGTGCTGTAAACAATGTAGGCATACTTTATTGCATGATATGCACTATGCTGGCACTGAGGTATTTTTCTATAAAAGTATAGCAACTTATGGTTTGAAGGGCTTATGACACTATGAAAAATTTTAGAGTATGTGTACTGCAAATATTTTTGCAGTGTCCTGTGCAGTGCACACTATAATCTATAGGAGACTCCTTCCAGTGTAACTGACTATAGACATATGGAACAATGAATTAATCTGCATAGAAAAAGATAGTGTATGTCTAGTGTAATCGCTGCTTTACAAGTTAGAATCATCCATTGCCAAACTCCGTTAACTTTCTAACAACCAGTGCATTTTATCTAGCAAAAAAGGTGCCCGTACTCAAATGCTAGGCCACCCTTCAGGGGTGGGGGGTGATCACTGAAGGACCCACCCCACAATAGCCAGGGCCCCTGCAACCAGTCACAGAATCTATGACACGGAAGAATTGGTGTATAGAGCCTGAGCTCTTTCATTATAACTTGCAATCCATGGGTCAATTTAACAATGAAAAAGGTGCCGGTACTCAGTACCCCCTCAAAAAAAGCCCTGCTAACAACAGATACAAAGGTTAGTTATACAGAAGAAATCCTGTAATCAAATAAGTTAAAAAAAATTACAAATATTAGGATCTTCAAAATGATGACTTCACTTGATCACTTCGTGTATCAAAAATGAAGTAATTCTTATTTATAAGCGCAAAAACAGAAGAAAAGCTTGTATGGATTATGAATGCCTCGTTGTAATAACACTTGAAGAAAAAAAAAGATGGGGGCAGAATTAATTTTCAGGCACACCTTTCTATAGTAATCATTGGCCATGGCCAGAAGCTACTGCCTATATTCTTGTTACTTGAGGTTTTCTTCGTTTACCTTTTTCAATATCGTCCAGGTTTTTTGTCCAAACTAAAGTGAAGTTACTTACCTGTAACAGGGGTCTCCGTGGACAGCAGGATAAGTCAGCCACACAAATTACTCATCCTGCTTGTCTATGAAGAATCCCTACAGTTTGGGGGAGAGGGGAGAAGGGCGGGGAGGTTCTTGGCTGTGATCACGTGCCTACTTACTCTTGGCCGAGAGGTCTACGATCGAGTGACTGGTCCCTGAAATCAGTCTTCTCTCCCTTCCCGGCAGGGGCACACGCAATGCCAGCCGCCTTCGGGCGCCTTAGGTGGTGTTTTTGTGTTTGTTTGTTTGTTTGTTTGTTTTTTTAATCCAACCTTGCGCCCAAAAAGAAAGCTCTCATTGGCGCCAGCGCTTGACTTGCAACGCGGCGCGCGCTTCTTTTACCCCGGCTCGCGGACCGCTACTTGCCTGCTCGTGACGCTCGTGGTGGATTGACGGGAGCTCTGGTTTGATGGGGATTTCTTTCCTCCTCTGTCCTGTAGGCTGAATATATGAGAAGCGCGGGCTCTCAGCTGGCACCTAGACACCAGTGACGGTCCGGATCAAGCGGTGACTCCTCACCTTCCCTCCTCAGCCCCGCACGCGGGAGCACAGCTGCAGCACTCACACGATTGGTCCAGTGGGAGCAGCTGTTGCCCCGTTGCTAAGCGAGTTGCTAGGCAGCCGTGACGCTCTCTGCATCTCAGGAGCAACTTTGGAGTTGGTTCGATCTTATTTATTTATTTTTAATTAATGTGGAGCGGGCGGGGGTGAACTATTCTGTGGAAAATGTACGTTACAGGTAAGCTTCAGAAAATATATGTGATTTTGAAAAAAAAAAAGTGAAACAAAGAAAGCAGAAAGGCTTTTAAAAAAGAACTAATATGTGGGTTGTAGCTCAGTCTCCAAAGTGAATCTGTCAGACGATGAAATATGGTTCTTCTCGATGCTACACACAATGTTCTCATCCAAAGAAATCCTTCCTGGGCGTTTTAGCAGTTTTTCCCTAGTCATAAAATCATTAGAGCACCCAAGTGAAATCTAAAAAATGATACAGCCATGCCAACAATTTAATGTGTTGGCTGGTAGAGATAGATAACAATAAATTCTGAATGGTGGTGGCTGTAATATACATGCCAACCGAGGGCATAAGGTCAATTTGTTGAATTCTGGTGAACTAGGCACACTCAAGAATGAGGTCATCTAATGGCACCAAGACAGAAACTGTTCTTCCAGAGCTCAGAACTTAGGGGCTTTTTTTATTAAACTGCATTTAGTACACAGCACAGGTCGCTCCCCTCCCCCCCCCCCCCCCCCCCCCCACACACACACACTCCAGCCCTGCAAAATGACACCAAAGACCCCTAGCAGAAGGGACCTACTTGCTGCTCTAATAGGACTGGCCATAACATCTGAAACTGTTATAGAGGCTGGTATGTACTGGGTTGTTTTTTTTTTTTCACATTTTTTGAAGGTGGGAGGAGGTCAGTGACCACTAGGGGATTAAGGGGAGTCTTTCCTTTATTCCTCCAGTGGTCATTTAGGGCACTTTTTTGTGACTTAGTCATTATTAAAACAGGTCTAGCTCCAAACATCTTAGTTTTAGTCCTGGACATTTTTGCTTTGTTCTATTATGGCAGAAAAATATTCAAGTGTTAAGAATGCCCTAATCCCACCCCCTAATACGCCCCCTTGTGATTTGGATACACTGCTGATGAAATGCATAGATAAATGTCTGCAAAATATGTTTCAAAAATAGCGATCTGAACATTTTGGCAAGCAAAACTTCCAAATGCTACTTTATGCCACTTTTTAAACATTTTTCTCTTTCAAAAATAATCCCCATAGTCATAGAGCTACTTCCTACTGTGAAAGTGCATCACATGACAAATTGTTCCAAATAATGCAGTTTATAAATAGTGTTATAATAAATAAATAAATAAATAAATAAAGTAGATAAATCCAAATCAGAACTGAGAAGTACTTATCTATGCACCAAACTCCTCTCTGATGCAGTTCATAGAGTTCAAAACTCCAATACTGCAGTGAGGAAATGAGTAAGTCCCCAGAGCCCAACCCACCAAGTTTCATGGAGCACTAGTTTTCAAATAGAGCTGATGAAAGTCTAAACTTGCAAACTATATAAATGGTGTCTTGGTGTTCTATCACTCATGGTAGCAAAATGTTATTACGCCTAAAAATGTGCTGGTGTCACTGAAAAACAAAACTTTATTAGTAATGGCAATGCCAAAAGTTACAAAATAAGACACTGAAACCTGAAAACTGTAGATAGCAATAAGTTGAAATACATTGAAATAAAATCATCCTGGGAGGAGTGGCCAAGATGTCAATTGCATGCTAAGTGCTGCGAGTTGTTCCTGAGAACTTTGCTGGTGTTGTTGCCACTAAACCGTTATGCCCCACACCAAGAGGAAGGGGACCGTTAGAGTCTTACCTCCACCAACCCTGGCACCCTCCCCAACGCAGCAAACATTGGACTGCTTTGCAACTCGGAGTAAGTTTTGTTTTAGGCTCATCAGCAGGAGGAGTTGTCGAGCTGTTACCACATGACACTACGTTGTCTCCTCCAGCTGCCATTGTCCCACCGTGTCCTGCCATGGTGCAGGATGAGATTGCTGGCCCCAACCTTGTGGAAGTCACTGGTGCTGGGGCAGGCAGTGGAGGTGTCTACCCTGCTGGATCCATGATGGGGGATTCGAGCTTTGGGGAGAAAGTGAAACTGACTCACCCCACAGTGGTAATGTTGAATATCCTCTGGAAGACATTTGAGAAATTGAATGCTACCATAACAAAATCAACTCAAGAGACTACAAATTTGGTTGCCACAATGGGATAGCTTTCTCAATCAGCGGATATGTTGACGTTGAACTGGGCAGAACAGGTACATAAGTTTCAACTAGATATTACTACCTTGAAAGATAATGTAACTGCTTATGAAAGATAATGCATTAATACATCATAAAATTGAACAGATTGAACATTTTAAAAGATGCTTGAATTTGAGGATTTTGAACTTTCCTAGACCTGTTGGAGTTCTCCCATTGGAATTGTTTAAAAGATACCTTGTTGAAAATTTAAAATTTTCCTCTGATTTTATTCCTCCGATCAATATTATCGGGGAGGGGGGGGGGGGGGCTCTGAAAAGTGTGAGCAATGCCAGGAAGAAGAAATTAATGATTTAAAAGATCTTTCATTGATTCTAGAGAATTCATTGTCTGATGTTGCCTTATAGAGCTACATTATTGGTTTTGTTTGTATTCTAGCAGGATCTTGATGCGGTTATAAAAATGTGTTTTAAAAATGCACAGCAAAAATTTTGTGGACAAAAACTGTGGATGTTCCCAGATGTCACTAACACTGGGGTTTACTAAACCACTAGCATGGCTAGCTGTGCGCTAGTGCCGACGTAGCCCATTCACTTTAAATAGGCTGTGTTGGCAATGCCGCGCAGAAGCTGCTAACATGGCTTAGTAAACAGACCCCTAAGTCTACCCAAGATAGATGAAAGCATTTTTTAGATATGAGAGAAGAAGTTAAGACACTTGGGTAACATTTTTATTAGCATACCTTTGTAAATATGTTAGTTTTGTTTGCTTATTTATTTATTTTGACATTTCTATAAAACTAGTAAAACATGCCCGTTTCTGGAGCAAATGAAACCTCCCCTCCCTACCCACCCCTTTGGTGTTGTGAAGCCACTGACCGCCATTGCTCCGCACCTCGTCAACACACGCCACCTTCATCTCCTGAGTCGTAAAGCCACTGACGCCATTGCTCCACCACCTCGCTCTGTGACGCCATTGCTCCGCCCTCAACGTCATCACGTTTGACGTGAGGGCGGGGCCCAGAGACAGTGATTTCGGTGGCTTCACCACCACGAACCCTTCGAACCCGAAGGAAGTGACACTGACGTCAGTGTCCTCAGAACGTTGAGGGTGAGTTTTATTATATAGGATAAGATATCTGGGGGTAAAATATGTCTTTTTTGTGCCTGAACAACTTAAATCTTTTCTGAACCTGAAGAGGGTGTTCTCCAACAATGTTTTACCGTGTGGTATTTTTTGAAATATTTGTGGTTTATTAGCATGTTATGGCCTTTCTAGCTTGATGAAAGCTTGATAGTTTTTGTTCTTTTGATCTCCTCATTTATTTGGTCTAAGGAAGGGAATCAGAAAGTAATGTTTTTCCTTATCGTGTTTCTTATTTATTTTATTTATCTCTACATTTGTATCCTGCATTTTCTCACCTGTTGGTAGGTTCAGTGTAGCTTACAGTTCAGCATAAATTGGTTACAATTTGTATAGAACAATGAGGTTTACAGTAGTTTTGTATTGGACAAGTTAATAGTGTTTTATATTTGCCACAAGTGAATATGTTGAGTGTTTGGATTGTTGGAAGCTTAGGTCAGTTCTGTCCGTTGTCATACTCATGTAGTGTTTTCCGGAGACCTGCTTGGTTAGGTTGGTTCAGTAGGAAGAAATTTTCTAAATAGACGGGCTTTCAGATGTTTTCAAAAGATTAGGTAGTTGTCCATGAATTTTAGGTCTTTCGGTAGTGTATTCCAGAGTTTTGTGCAGATGTATTGGAAGCCAGTAGCGTATGTTGATTTGTATTTGAGGCCTTTGCACCTATTGAAGTGGAGGGTGAGGTAAGATCTCGCTGACTTAGATGTATTACAGATTGGTAGGTCAATTAGGATGGTCATGTAGCCTGGTGCGAGGCTGAAAATTATTCTGTATGCCAGAGAACAGATTTTGAAGGATATTGTAAATATAGAAAAAAAAAGAAGCCTTTACCTTGTCCCCCCCCCCCATTTTTTTCTGGGAGGGGGGCATCCTGCAGAGGACAGGGAGGTACAGAGGTCTCAGGGCAGCACAACACTGACACCTTTTAGTTAAAATGTTTAGTGTTTAAAATGCTCCAGCACTGCTGTACAAAGAACTCAGGAGTCCATGGCTGCTGGAGGTGTGTTTAAAGTTTCACGAGGTTGAATCTGTGGGACGATGGGCAGTGGAGCTTGTTACAAAGCTTCTGATTTGCTGTCTGAGGCCCCAGGGCAAGCTGCAGGGTTGCCATATAAAAAAAAAAAATTCCCACACAAAACTGCCCAAAACCCGCCCAAAAACCGCACACACCCCACCCCCGACGTCATCAACCCCGCCCCTTCCGTCATCACCCCCGTCCCCGCCGTCATCAGCCCCACCCCTTCCGTCATTACCCTGCCCCTGCTGTCATCAGCCCCGCCCCCACCGTCATCGCCCCGCCCAATATGTCAACAAACCCCGCCCAAAACATCACAAGCCCCGCCTCTGTCGCCATTAGCCCCACCCCCCGCCGGCCGAATAACCACCCCAAAACTCACACAGAAAAAACAAAGCGAGCCCAAAAAACCGCAACCTGCTGCGGGCAAAAGTCTCCCGTGGCGGGTTGCGGAAAACCGCCCAATTGGGCGGGAAAACTGACCATCTGGCAACCCTGGCAAGCTGGGAATTAGAGGATGGGCAGTGTGGAAGGCAGCCAATAGGAGTCAGGATCTGCTAAAGGGCATGAATTTGGACCAATGAGTTGGCAGGAGGCAGTCTGACCCTTAGATTGGTGCAAATTTCAAGCCAACCAGGGGACAGGAGGGGTGGAACAAAGAAAAAGTTTTAAAGAATCAAGCAAGGCAGCCTGGGAAGAAGAAAGGGAAGAGGCAACCCCCCCCCCCCCAAAAAAAAAAGAGATGGCTGAAAGCATGCTCTGAGGGAGGAAGTCCGAGCCAGACAAAGAATGGAGGCTGCAAGCATGGTCTGAGGGCAAAAGAAAATTGAATCCAGGCAGGAGTGTACAAGCTGGGGCAGAGAAGGGCATTCTCTGGCAAGAAGAGGCAGCTGTATGCTGATAGAAGACCCACTGATGAGCCCCAGGTAAAGAGAGGGAGCTGGTGAGTCCTATAAGGTGGGGGGCCAGGGGCTGAAGCAGACAGGAACAGAGGAGGAGGAGAAGGGGGTCTGGAGTGTGTTGGGAGCAGTGCAGAGCTGAAGAGAGAGTAGCTTGGTGAGGTCCCTGAATCCCAGATGTCCCCCCAGCGCATCCCTCCGTGTGAGTGTTTGCCTGTCCAGAGAGGGAGAGCCGGCTATGTGACTGTCCTGTAAAGAAGAGGCTTATCCAGAGAGGGAAGGAGCCCCACAAGGAGAGAGACCCCCCCCCCTTTGCACTGAGTGCCCAGACTAAAAAGGAACTGTTTTTTTTGAGTGCCTGCCTCAGGAAGATCCAGCCCAGAAGCTTGCTGGTTTGAGTGTCCACAGAGAGAGAGAGAGAGAGAGAGACAACCCCCCCCCCCCTTTGCACTGAGTGCTCAGACTAAAAGGGAACTTTTTCTTTGATTGCCTGCCTGCCTCAGAAAAATACAGACAGAAGCCTGTCCTGGGAAGAAAACTGTCCAGCCTAAGCCTACCCTTGAGCCCTGGGAGGGTCTGCATTTAAGAGTCTGCCTGCCTTTATGAGATTTAGTTTAGCAGTCCATCAGTGGGATTAGAGGGTGGTGGTATAGCAGAACAAAAGAAAAGGGGTCATGTTTTGGGGGGTTTAGATAGGAATTTCCCCTGCTTATCTGTTTTATTTGAATCTAGTTAGTCCACAAGTTCCTTGCCAAAGAAACTACTGATTGAAGTTAGCACATACACCGAGCACAGAAAGTCAGGGTTTTCCTTTTTTGAGTTTTTTGAGTCAGAGCAGTAGGTATCCTGGAGTTCCTGAGCCGGTGAGCTGACCTCACCAACCGAGAAGACGTGGATGTGGAGAAGACCAAGGTACCCAACGCAAGAGAGCTGCGATGCTAGCGAAGATTTTGATATACCGGTAACATTATTGTGTGCGCACAAACTGCAAAAAATATATATATCAGATCTGAGTGCAATAATTAGAGCTGTATACATGTTTGGGATGTTTTGTGTTGTTGCAGAAGTGGGGTTGGGGTCTTGGTAACTGTGATTGTAATTTTGAACATGTTAGTATCTTTATTTCTTTTGTAACTTACCACAAAGTATTTAACACCTTGCACTAGCTTTATTTAATACCATCAAAGCTTAACAATTGGTACCAACATTTAGGAACATAACCAACAAGTGTTTCTATTTATTTTATCATTCAATAAACCTTTAATATTTTTTCTTGTTAAATCCCTTGGTTGTGTGGAGTTTATTTGGGAACCCTATTTGAAACTGTGACATTCATATATTTATTTCTTTAATTATTGTAATTTACCTGCTCCACGACTAGGGGGTTTACAATATGCGTGCTTTGATCGGTTTTTTCCTAGTATGAGTCTGGCTGCTATGTTTTGTGCCATTTGTAGTTTCTTTAAGATTCCATTGCAGTAGTCCGCATGGGCGAGGACCATGATTTGGATCATGGTGTGGAATACATCTTTTGAGAAGTATTGTTTTACGAGTTTAAGTTTCTACATTGCATGAAACATTTTCTTTGTAGTGTTTGCAGCCTGTGTTTCGAGGGATAGTTTGTGGTCTATGGTAATGCCTAGGATTTTCAGATTGTCTGAGATCGGGAGAGGTGATCCCAAGGCATTTATGGTTGTGAAGCGTTTAGTGTTGTGTGGAGATGAGATATCAGGCAGTGAGTTTTTTCCCTTTTCAATTTCAGCTTGAAGGCAATTGCCCAGGTTTCCATGGGGTTAGTGCTGTTCTTGAATTTGGATGTGATTTCTGATGGGTCATTTTTGAAAGGGACAAAGATTGTAACGTTGTGTGCATAGATGAATGAGTTAAGACCCTGTTTGGACAAGGACCTGGCTAGTGGGACCATCATTAGGTTGAATAATATAGGTGATAGTGGAGGACCTTGTACACTTTTCATTGTGGGGAGATTACAGCGTTTGACTTTACTTGGTATGATCCCTGTAGTTGAGAAACCCTTGAGCCATGTAAGTACCTTCCCTCCGATTCCTAATTTATCGAGTATGTTTTATAGAATTTGGTGGTCCACCATGTCAAATGCACTTGTCATGTGAAATTGGAGTAGGAGGATGTTTTTTCCTATTGAGATTTTGTGTTTAAATTTGACCAAGAGTGTGATCAGTACTGTTTCTGTTCTGTGGTTTGGTCTGAAACTTGATTGGGATTCATGTAATATAGAGAATTTGTTGATGTATTCTGTGAGTTGTGTGGCTACTATACCTTCCATCGTCTTGGTCATTAGTGGTATGGATGCCACTGGTCTATAGTTTGTGATGTCACTGGGTTTTTTTTTTTTTGGTGGGGGGGGTTGTGTCTTTTGGGTTGGTGTGAGCAGAATGTTTCCTTTATCCAATGGGAATTGGCCTTCCTGGAACATAAAGTTTAGATAGGATGTGAGTTGTTCAATCAATTGATTAGGTAGACCATTATTAAATGGACTTGGGGAGAATCCACTATTTCTGGGATAAGCAGTATAAAATGTTTTGTACATTTTTGGGATCTTGCCGGGTATTTGTGACCTGGATTGGCCACTGTTGGAAACAGGATGCTGGGCTCGATGGACCTTTGGTCTTTCCCAGTATGGCAATACTTATGTACTTATGTAGTTGGGGCATGTGTCTAGTTTGCAGTGGGAGGACGAGAACTTACGTAGCACTTGTGCTACAATCTCTTTGGGGAACTGGGCGAAAGATGTCCATGTCCTGTCCACTGGTGATTCCGCTGGTGGATTATCTAGTTAATCTATGATGGTTTCAAGGTTGGTATTTCCATGTGGTAGATTTTTTTCATAAGTTGATTATCTTTTCCTTGAAGTATTTTAGCTAGTTCATTTGCCGGTGGGAGGTCTTTTTTCATTGTTGCTATTGATTTGTTGTCAAGTAGGTTGTTTACAAGCTTGTATATTTTCCTTGTGTCTTTATAGTCTTGGCCTATATGTTCCTTGTAGAATTTTCTTTTTGCTTGTCTTTTTTTTTATATTTGTACTGTCTTAGTTGTAACACATGTTTCCCTGTTTATCATATAAGTGGATACTTGTAAATTATATTAATAAAATTATAAATAAATGCATAAAAATTGAACTAAAACCCATCATCTAGCCGTTTTATACAATGGAGTACCATTCAATATCATTGAATCATGATACAATATAAGATTACCTTTTGGGACGTTTTAGACTTTATGTAGATGAGATTCAGGTTTTTTTTCTCCCTTAGAGGGCAATGAAGTGAATGTGTGCACAAATCCAGTTGTATTTTGATGAGATTTGTGGATGGATGAAAGAGAATCAGCTTGTGTTAGACATGGATAAAACAGAGCTTTTGTCGGATAGACAAACAGATCCTGAGATACCGGGTGATATTGTATTAACCAGTATGTTGCTACCAGTAAGGAAATGTGTGAAGAGTTTATGTGTTTTGTTAGATTCTAGTTTGTGTATGTGAGAACAAATAAGACAGGTGATACACTCATCTTTTGTCATGTATGTGAATGTTTCCTTGTTTGTGCTCACCTCGGCCTCTGGTGGCCAGAACTGGTAGCTGCTATGGACTGTCCCCCGTGCCAGACTTCAGCCTAGTCCGGTCCGGATCTTCCGGGCTGCCAGACTTGCTTCTCTTCTTTGTGCCTGAACAGCACCCGTAGCTGCCTTGTGATTCCTGCAGCTCAGCTTCAGCAGCTGATGGGCCTTATTAATCATCTGGAAACTTCTATGTTTGCCTTTGCATCGTCTAAGGTCTAAGGTCCCTGGTTTGTTGGTGCTTTGTTGCACTTCTGCCTAGTCTGGTTTCTTGTATTGTTCCTTGTCTGATTCTTGTTAGGCTGTGTGTAATTTAGCTTAGGTTTATTTACTTATTTCCCTAGTCTTGTTTCTGGTCTGTATTCCTTGTCTAGTTTCTGTTTGTCTGTGTCTCTTACTTAGTGGCTGCTCTGCAGCTTTCAGTCCTGTCTCTTGTCTGTCAGTATTTGTATCCTGTTTCAGTGGCTACGTGGCAGCTTTCAGTTCCTGTCCTTTAGCTTGTCCATTCCCTGCTTTGTGTAGTATTGTCTGTCGGTGAGTCCTAGCCCAGTTTCCTGCCTTGCTGCCCATGTATATTCCTTTCCCCTCTGACCCTCAGTCCCTGTTCAGCCTAGTTGGTATCCAGTGCCTGCCCTGTCCGGTAAGTCCTGCCGGCCGCCTGCACCCAGGAGCTCAACTCCTGGGGAAGGGCGGTCAAGCGCAGGTGAAGTCTAGCTGTTTCTGTCAGAGTTCTGCCTTGTCTCTGGTGTGGTGTGGTTTTGCCTGTCACTGCCACTCCTCGGCAGTGGCCCAGGGGCTCACGAACCTAGTTTCTGCCTTGAAAGCCTGACATCTTTTTACCAGCTGCTTTTGTGCAGCAAGTTGAAATTGATGTTAATAATATATGATTTCAGGACTGTGGTACAGAGCTTAGGGGGTGTTTTACTAAGGTGCACTAGCATTTTTAGCTCGCACTAAAAATCAGCTGGCACTAAACACTGATATGCTTACAGGAATGTAATGGGTGGCTCAGCATTTAGCGCTAGCAGTTTTTTTAGCATTAGCAGATTTTTAGCGTGAGCTACAAACTCTAGCACACCTTAGTAAAAGACCCCCTTAGTGCTTAGTAAGTTGGAATATTGTAATGCATTGTACTTGGAGGCCTCAGCCTCTCATTGTAAGGCACTACAGGTCATGCAGAATGCAGCAGCATGATTATTCACTGGGACATCTAAGTATTTGCATGTGACAGCCCTCTTGAAGGAATTGCACTGGTTGCCAGTAAGCAGCTAGATTCAGTTTAAAGTACTGACACTCATTTATCAAACAATTTATGAGACAGCACCTTGGTACGTTTTGAAGGTTTTGAAAGTATACCAACCATCACCCTCATTGCAGTCTGTGCACATAAACCAGCATAACTCCTGGCGCCTACATTTGGGTGCCAAAATTGGCACTCAGTGCTATTCTATAATGAACACTCATCTTTGAGTGCTGATTTTTTTTCAGCGCCCAACTTTAATATATTTATAAATGATTTAGAGATGGGAGTAACCAGCAAGGTAATTAAATTTGCTGATGACACAAAGTTATTCAATGTCGTTAACTCACATAAGCACATAAGCACCACCACGCTGGGAAAAGACCCAACGTCCATCAAGCCCAGCACTCCGTCTCCGACAGCGGCCAATCCAGGCCCCAAGAACCTGGCAAAAACCCTAAATTTAATAACGATCAATGGACTTTTCCTTCAGGAATCTATCCAGACCCCCTTTAAACTCAGCAAGGCCAGCTGCCGTCACTACCTTCTCCGGCAATGAGTTTCAGAGTCTAACTACGCGCTGAGTAAAGAAAAACTTTCTCCGATTCGTTTTAAACCTACCACATTCTAATTTCACCTTGTGTCCCCTGGTTCTATTATTGTTAGAAAGTGTAAACAAACACTTCACATCTGTCCATGAGAGGATTGTGAAAAATTACAGAAGGACCTTACAAGACTGGGAGACTGGGCGGCTAAATGGCAGATGACGTTTAATGTGAACAAGTGCAAGGTGATGCATGTGGGGGAAAAATAACCCGAATTATAGCTTCGTCATGCAAGGTTCCACGTTAGGAGTTACGGACCAAGAAAGGAATCTGGGTGTCGTCCTTGATAATACACTGAAACCTTCTGCTCAGTGTGCTGCTGCGGCTAGGAAAGCGAATAGAATGTTGGGTATTATTAGGAAAGGTATGGAGAACAGATGTGAGGATGTTATAATGCCGTTGTATCGCTCCATGGTGCGACTGCACCTTGAGTATTGTATTCAATTCTGGTCACCGCATCTCAAGAAAGATATAGTAGAACTGGAAAAGGTGCAGCGAAGGGCGACAAAAATGACAGCGGGCATGGGACGACTTCCCTATGAAGAAAGACTAAGAAGGCTAGGGCTTTTCAGCTTGGAGAAAAGACGGCTGAGGGGAGACATGATAGAGGTATATAAAATAATGACTGGAGTGGAACAGGTGGATGTGAAGCATCTGCTCACGCTTTCCAAAAATACTAGGATTATGGGGCATGCGATGAAACTACAGTGTAGTAAATTTAAAACAAATAGGAGAAAAGTTTTCTTCACCCAACGCATAATTAAACTCTGGAATTCGTTGCTGGAGAACGTAGTGAAGGTGGTTAGCTTGGCAGAGTTTAAAAAGGGGTTGGACGGTTTCCTAAAGGACAAGTCCATAGACCGCTACTAAATGGACTTGGGAAAAATCCACAATTTCGGGAATAACATATAAAATGTTTGTATGTTGGAGGTCACGTGGTGCCATGGTGGAGTGAAGACGCTGAAAAGCGGAGCTCCCACATTTCTTCCCTAAAACCTGGCTATAATCAGCTCAAACAGAAGGCTTTTTACCAGCTGCTCGAGGGAGAACAGCCGGTAGGAAAGCAGAACAAAATAATATTTCAGAGTACGTTGAGATGGCCGCGAAAACACAGAAAAAAGAGAAAGAAAAGCCTAAAGTACCTGAATCCAAAATGGCGGAGACATCGGGACAGCTGACTAGTACGGTGTGTTCAGCATGGACGGCTGAAATAACTGCAGAAGTCACAGCAGCAGTAGAAGCCGCCTTGGATAAAAAATTACAGGCTCTGTTCGATAGAGCTGAAGCTGCTCACGAACGACTCGATGGGTTTCACTTAGATCTTGATCATATGCAGCAGCGGCTTAGTGATCTTGAGGACCGCGTAACAGAGGCAGCGGGACCAACGGAGGCCATGAGATCTAAAGTGACTGACTTGGAACAAAAACTTGACGACCTAGAAAATAGGTCGAGACGAAATAATCTCAGGCTTATTGGTCTCCCGGAACACCTTAAGGATTCAGAGCTTATAGAATATCTGGAGTGCTGGCTTCCGAAAGAGCTGCAGCTCAACAACCTAAAGGAACCACTGAGGATTGAGAGGGCGCACCGAGTTGGGCCTCGAAGAGCAGCTGGGGACAGACCGAGAGCTGTGATACTGCGAGTCCTGCACTATGATCATAAACAAGCGATTGTAAGGGCGCTGAGATCAGGTATACAATTGCATCACGAAGGAAAGCGCATTTTGTGCTTCCAAGATTACTCCTCCAAAGTGGCAGCAGCAAGACGAGCTTTCGCGCCCATGTGCACAGCACTTCACACTCAGAAGATTAAATTTGCTTTGATCTATCCAGCCACGCTGAAAATATTTCAAGACGGAGCAGAAAAAACCCTGGAGACAGTGGAAGCAGCAAAAGAGTTTCTCAAGACCATATCTACTGCAACTGAGTGAAGAGCTGGCAGGTATGCTAGACGTTTGATCACAGGATGTGAAAGTTGGACGAACTGGGCAGATTTCAGGCAGACCACAGTTTAACAGTGCTTTACTGAATAATGTGCCCCGATAGCAGATATCTTACAGGAGGGTTAATTTGACAGCGATTTTTCTACTTTGCTGTTCCCCCGAAATACCCGAAGGAGATCGCATAGCAGTGAATTATCTGCTGATTTCAGGCAGACCACAGTTTAACAGTGCTTTACTGAATAATGTGCCCCGATAGCAGATATCTTACAGGAGGGTTAATTTGACAGCGATTTTACTACTTTGCTGTTCCCCCGAAATACCCGAAGGAGATCGCATAGCAGTGAATTATCTGCTGATCAGTGCTCAGATTTCCCGATTTGACAGTGAATGCTGTAATATAAAGAGCTGAAGGCTTATTGTTCACATATACTCTTAAATTTAACCTTTGTACTGAATGTTTCACTACTTGGTTTTATAGCAGGTAACGAATGGGTGCGAACTACTAACAAAGACTCTGATCACACAGTACTGTTTTATTATTGTTGCTGAGCTAAATCTTCGCCCACAGCAGGGGGGACCTGCATTTGTTTTGTGTCAGCCCTTATTTTGCGGGCATGGAGTGAGCCTCTACACTGTCTGTCTTCACTTTCGATTTGTCAGTTATGTTTAAAAATAGAAGGGAGTTCAATATAAGGTTTTGTGGTTTTGAGAAAAAAAATATATTGTTCATGTTAATATGTTTGTTATTGCAATGGTCAAAGCAATATGTATCTGATATCATAAAATGACAGTTTTTTCAAGCCTACATATTATCAGCGGACGATAGAACAGGACCATCATCTTGATTAATGGGTACCTGCTGTATAAGCTATCTGGTATAACTAGTGCTTACCTCTTTCTCAGAGGAAACCCGTGATCGGCGGGAATGCTAATGTCATGAATAGAGAGTCTGGAGCTGATGCATGATATCATGGGGATTAAGCACTAAAAATATTTGTCATGTTGGGGAGATCCCCATAGACGTATGGAGGGAGGAAATGTGGTGCCAAAGCGTGACGAACTCGCATAGGAGTTCCTATGGAAGGTTGGGAGGGAGCTGATGGGGGGGGGGGGGGGGGGGGGGGGGGGGGGGGGGGGAGGGAATTCTTCCAGGCAGCTGGTTATTCGGACAGGAAGGACCTGGGGACACTAAACCGATATTAGGGCAGGATGTAAAGGGGGAGGTGAGCTGGGACACTTCTCCCAAAGATCAAATATATCTGCATTGTGACATGACCAATAGTGGCTTGATGCAATGATTAAAGTAATATCGTGGAATGTTGGCGGCATATCATCGCCAATTAAACGTGCCAAGCTGCTACAGGCATTAAATAGACAAAAGGCCCATATTGTCATGTTGCAAGAAACCCATTTAACTGCAATTGAACAGGGTGCAGGAATTGGTGGATAGTCCTGCGCATAATAAGAAAGCAGGGGTAGCTATATTGATTAGAAAAGGGACACAATATGTTTTAAATGAGAGAGTTGTAGACCCCAAGGGACGGTATATAATTCAACATATTACTTTGAACAATAAACCGCTGCTGCTGGTCAACCTGTATGCGCCTAACCAATACGATAAAAAAAATTTTCAGACAATTATTAAACATATACAAACCTTTGATCAGATCCCAATCATTATCGGAGGGGACTTTAATTTGGTATTGGATCCTCTGATGGATAGTACTGGTTCCGTAAGGGCCTCTCCGTTGAACCTTACTAGAGGAATCCCTTGGGTTTGTTCTGAACTGGACTTAGTGGATTCATGGCGCTTGCTGCACCCTAGCACGCGAGACTTTACTCATTTATCAAGAGCACACGGGACGCAGTCCCGCATAGATTATCTATTACTATCAGGGACGATTTTGCCTAAATTACAACAAGCAGAAATTGGTGCTACTGAAGTGTCTGATCACGCAATGATCTGGGTGGTGTTGGATTGGAACAGAGAAGAGAAGATAGGGTTTCAGTGGAAATTCCCCAGGGCTTTATATCATGATCCTAAATTTCTTTTGTTTATGAAGGAGAAATGGGAAGAGTATGTAGACTGCAACCAAGAAAGCTACATTAGAGATCCGATCCTTTTCTGGGAAGCAGCAAAGGCGGTCTTGCGGGGACATATTATTTCATACTCGGTGTATCAAAAGAAAGCAAAGGAGGCTGAGTTGGTACGGCTTGAGCTTCAAGTGAGAAGAGATAGACAACAGTATGGGCGCAAGCCGACAATAGAGAATAAGACTAAACTCCTGTCCTCGCAAGTGGAACTAAATCAATTGATCCAGACAAAAACGCAAAAGTCACTGACCTATTTTCGCTTCCAGCTGTACAAGCATGCTAATAAACAAGGTAAACTGTTGGCGCGGATGGTTAACCAAGTGGGAGGGCGTAGATGTGTAGTTAGAATTCTGAACGAGCAGGGATTTAATTCTCATACAAATGCAGATATCAATAAGGTGTTCAGAAATTTCTATGCTGACCTATATTCATCGCCGACTGATATAGGGCTCGAGGCAGCTTCGTACCTGAAGGGTCAGGAGCTTCCTCAGATACAAGAGGCACAACGAGAGATGCTTAACGCGGAGATTAATGAGGAAGAAGTGAGATGGTGTATTAGAACTAGTCCTTTTTGCAAGTCACCGGGGGTAGATGGCTATACATCCGAATTCTACAAATTAATGGTAAATGACATAGTATCATGCTTGACGGAGGTGTTTAATGCCATAGTGCGGAAAGGGCAATTGCCGGAAACATTGCGAAAAGCACAGATCATTGTGCTGCTCAAACCAGGTCGAGACCCAGATAGAGCGGGCTCTTATCGACCTATTTCTTTATTGCCATTTGAAGCAAAGCTGATTGCTAAAATCTTGGCAAATCGTTTAGCTAGAGTTTTGCCATCATTGATCGCAGAGCAGCAAGTGGGGTTTGTCCGCGAGAGGTCAGTAGCACGTAATTTGCGGAAGATAATATTAGCACTAGAGACAATCCATAGAGACTCCGTACCATCGTTGTTAGTGAGTTTCGACGCTGAAAAAGCGTTTGACCGTGTTAACTGGTCCTTTATGTATGCGGCATTGGAGGCTTATGGGATAAATGGTTATTTTGTTGAAGCCATTAAGGCTTTGTACCAGGAGCCAGTGGCAGAAGTATTGATCAATGGAATAGTTTCGGATGTCTTTCCGATAGAGAGGGGCACACGGCAGGGTTGCCCACTCTCACCTCTCTTGTTTGTATTGGTCATGGATTCACTGATTAGAGACATAGTGCACATGCCAGAGGTGAGGGGGGTACAGGTGGGTCAGGAACAATTTAAAATGGCAGCTTTCGCGGATGACTTGTTGGTGATTTTGCAGGAACCTCGGACTTCCCTAGCAGCACTTTTGGAGATATTCGAAGAATTTGGAGATTATTCAGGTTTTCGTCTCAACCTAGATAAATCTGAAGCTCAGACTTTATATATGTCTGATACAGAGTGGTCTCAGCTCAATTGCCCTCTGAAACGAACGGAAGAAGTCTTTAAATATTTAGGTATTCAATTGCCGGGTGATCCGCGGAGGCTGTATAAATTGAATATTACCCAGTTGTTCTCAGCTACCAGTATGCTTCTGGAGAGATGGAGAGAGCTGCCGGTGTCACTGCTAGGCCGAATTTCATTGTTCAATATGATCATCTTTCCCAAGTGGCTTTATTACTTTCAAACCTTACCACTATGCCTCACCAAAAGCGATTGGAATAAACTGCTTGGTATGCTTTCAAAATTTTTCTGGCATAGGAAAAGGCCACAGATTAGTATGGAAAATCTGATGGATGGATGGAATAGAGGGGGATTTGGCATATTGAACCTATGGTGGTATAATAGAGCCTGTATGATCCGACACCTGAGAGACTGGCTAAAGGGAGAATCACGTTGTACCCCATTGCAGATGGAAGCGGATTGGTTGCGACCTCTGCATTTTAATTATGTACTGCAGGCTGAAGCTTTAGATCTGCCTATTTATGTTCGTAGAAGTATGTTGGTGAAGCCGTTGCGGACGATATGGGGGGAGATGGCAAGGCTCTGGTCCTTTGATGCACATATTAGTAGATTGCTACCCATTAGAGGTAACGGAAACTTTAAACCAGGGTTAGAGAATAAACGTATCCGGAGCTGGGGAGATAAAGGACTTCACATGGTGGAGGACTTTGTAGACAAGGATGGGCGCCTTAAATCCATGGACTCCTTGAATCTCAATTCTAATACATGGGCAGATACATACGCCTTTAAACAGGTTTCTCATTACATTCTCACGCTGCCTACCCACTTTTTGGAAGTTGATGTGACCTCCAAATTTGACGAACTTTTTGATACGCCAACAACTGATCCAGCTTCTATCTCAATGTTGTACAAAAGGTTATTAATGAGTAGACCACCAAAGAATCTAGAAAAGTTGGCCAGGAAGTGGACGGCAGATATACAGAAACAGATTAGTATAGACGTATTAAGGAGCAGCTTGAGGCAGATCAGGGGACGGATTAGTAGCGCGGAATTGAGGGAATGCCAAGGAAGAAGTATTTACAGGGCATACACTTCATTGTCAAGATTATATCAAATGGGTAGGGCGGAATCATCAGCTTGTGGTAGGTGTGGAGATCTCAATCATAACTATTATCATGCTATGTGGGCTTGTGCAGCGATATCCGCTTACTGGGAACAAATAGCGAAGTTCTTAGGCGAAATCCTGGGGGGGAGGGTGACATTGACACCGGAAACGGCCCTTTTGGGGGTCGACTTACTGAAGGGGAAAGGTACCGTTAGTCATAACCTGCTAATCTTTAAAGCATGTCTCGTGGGAAAAAAATGCATTTTAGTTAACTGGATACATTTAGAGGCACCATCGTTTTGGCAATGGCGCAACAGGTGGCATGCGTTGCTACTAATGGAGCTGCGAGATTCATATTATAAACCCAAAACACAGCGTAAATTCTACTTAATATGGGAATCATATATTAATGCTTTAGCCCCTAGGGCCCGAAGTTCCATCCTTAATCGACTGAGCTTGGACCCAGCGAAGTTAGCTACAGGTTTTAGATAGTGAATAGGTCAATTTCCCTGGGCTATTGGAGATATGTAGCTGCCTGGAAGGGGGGTGGACAAAGGGGGGAGGGAGGTTACAGGGGGGAGGAATATTAGAGGGGTAAGGAAGGGCAGAAGGGGGGTTGCGGGGAGGGATATAGAGGTATGGATAAAAGAGAAATAGCTGGGAGTAGGGAGGGAGGAAGCTAAAGAGAAAAGTGATGGCTACCTCTATGTTATGATTACAAGTTGTTCATTTGTTTCCTGATGTATCTTGAACATAGCGTATGAATATTGTATTGTCTGTGAGAGGTCATCAATAAAATTGTTTAAAACTAAAAATGTTTGTATGTTCGGCTAGCTTGCCAGGTGCCCATGACCTGGATTGTCCGCTGTCGGGGCAGGATGCTGGGCTTGATGGACCTTTGGTCTTTTCCCAGTATGGCATTACTTATGCACTTCTGGGTGCCATTTACTGAATCTAGCCCAATATGTCAATCCTATATAATAATTCTCACCTCCAACGTTCTAATGTGTCTGGTACCGTGGCTCCTTGGAGGTGGTCTGCTAGGCAGTTTAGAATGCACTGACGTCAGTGATGTCACTGACAGCTGATTCCCCTGCCTGGGAAACAGCTGTCAGTGCCCCCCCCTCGGCGCAACACCCAAGCCCTTCCGCCCCGGCACAGCACCCAAGCCCCTACCCCCCCTTGACACATCACCCAAGACCCTCCCCCCGGTGCATCACCAAAGACCCTACCCCCCCCCCTTGGGCACATCAACTCCCTCGCCACCCGCAGCCGCCAATACTAACGCTGTCCAGCCGCTGCTGTTTCTCCTGTGGAGCAGCAGTGGCCGGTACAAAAAGAAAAAAGCCAAAAAAAGATTTTTAACCTGAAACATGGCTCCGTAGACAGCCATCTGGCATTGGCTGTCGTCACTGCAGCCGCTCCTCCTTTCCCCTCCACGTCACTGCCCCTGCAGGAAGACCCCGGAGGAGTGCAGTGACATCAGAGGGGAGAGGAGGAGCGGCTGCAGAGATGACAGCCAATGCCAGATGGCTGTCTACGGAGCCGTGTTTCAGGTTTAAAATTTATTTTTGGCTTTTTTCTTTTTGTACCGGCCGCTGCTCCTCAACAGGAGATGCAGCAGCGGCCGGACAGTGTTAGTATTGGCGGCTGCGGGTGGCGAGGGGGTTGATGTGCCCGAGCAGGGGGTAGGGGCTTGGGTGATGCGCTGGGAGGGGGGGTAGGGGTTTGGGTGATGTGCTGATGGGCAGGGCCATGCCAAGGGTCTCTGGCGCCCCCCTGCAGACTACCAGTTGGCGGCGCCCCCCCCCCCCCCCACGCCTGGCTCCAAGGCAGCGATTCCCCTTTCTTCCCTGCCCTCCTGCTCCCATGTAGGAACTGCCCGCCCTCTTCTCCCCCCCAAGATCCCGTTCCTTTTTTTTTTCTTTTAAATTTACTTTCCTCCGGCAGCGCAGCGTCATTGAAGGAGGCGGCGCTCCCAGTCCCGACGTCTCTAGCTTTCCCTTGTTCGCTGCTCACTGCCCCGCCTTCTTCTGACGTCATTACGTCAGAAGAAGGCGGGGCAGTGAGCAGCGAACAAGGGGAGGCTAGAGACGTCGGGACTGGGAGCGCCGCCTCCTTCAATGACGCTGCGCTGCCGGAGGAAGGTAAATTTAAAAGAAAAAAAAAAGGAACGGGATCTTTGGGGGGAGAAGAGGGCGGGCAGTTCCTACATGAAAGCGGGAGGGCAGGGTAAGCACGCAGCGGCGGCACCCCACAGAGGATAGCGCCCCCCTGCGGCACTTACCCCGCTTACCGCATCGGCACGGCCCTGCTGATGGGGGAGGGGAGGGTCGCTGGACATGGGTGGCTGGAGGGGGGGCAGGGAAGAGGGAGGTGGGGAGGGGGTCCTGAGACCAGATGGGTGGCTGCAGGGGAGGGCAGGGGAGACAGAAGGGATGCTGCAGGGGGGGCAGGGAGAGGGGAAGGTCACTGGACATGGGTGGCTGCAGGGGGGGCAGGGGAGAGAGGTGGGTTGCTGGACATGGGTGGCTACAGGGGGGGCAAGGGGAAAGGAGAGGAGGGTCATTGGACATGGGTGGCTGCAGGGGGGCAGGGGAGAGGAGGGTCGCTGGACATGGGTAGCTGCAGGGGGAGAGGAGGGTTGCTGGACATGGGTGGCTGCAGGGGGGGCAGGGGGAGAGGAGAGTCGCTGGACATGGATGGCTGCAGGGGGGGCAGGGGGAGAGGAGAGTCGCTGGACATGGGTGGCTGCAGGAGCAGAGGAGGGTTGGTGGGGAGGGGGTCCTGAGACCAGATGGGTGGCTGCAGGGGATGGCAGGGGAGACAGAAGGGATGCTGCAGGGGGGGCAGGGGAGGGGAAGGTCACTGGACATGGGTGGCTACAGGGGGGGCAAGGGGAAAGGAGAGAGGGTCATTGGACATGGGTGGCTGCAGGGGGGCAGGGGAGAGGAGGGTCGCTGGACATGGGTAGCTGCAGGGGGAGAGGAAGGTTGCTGGACATGGGTGGCTGCAGGGGGGGCAGGGGGAGAGGAGAGTCGCTGGACATGGGTGGCTGCAGGAGCAGAGGAGGGTTGGTGGGGAGGGGGTCCTGAGACCAGAGGGGTGGCTGCAGGGGGGGGCAGGGGAGACAGGAAGGACGCTGCGGGGGGGGGAGATTACCTTGCTAGCGCCCATTTCATTGCCTACCAAAACGGGCCTTTTATACTAGTATGAAATAAAGTTTATTGTTTAAAAGTATGCAAATTATGCATTTTATAGGATTGTTGCGGGGTGATCATATTTATGTGTTTAATTATCAAAATCTCAGGAAGGAGGACCTAATGGCCTGAAACTGAATTGAGGGAGGAGTGCAAGAGGGCACAAGACTGAAGTTTTGCCCGAGGTGCCTTATATTTCTGAACTAGCTCTGCAGATTTGTGTAAGACTACATATGTCAGTTTCTGTGCTATTAATACACACCATCATTAAAGGTATTCATTCCTTTAATGCAAATAATTGTTTAATATTGGCCATGACTGCTTCTTATTTCTTGTAAATGTTCCTGTCTGGGTGTCTAATGGTGTAACGAGGCCTCAGGTGCTGATGTGTTACATCAGAGCGCAGCACTCAGCTGCTTACTTCCTCCCTCTAAGGTTAAATGCTTGTCTGTAACTGCTCTGCTATAAATAGGAATGCGTGCACTGGCTTCTGCTCAAATACAAAGTAGCAGCTGAGTTCACTTATGCATCATTATCAAAAACTGACAGGTGGGAGTCACACTCAAGGCAAAACAATCTTACTTTTTAGCAGAAGAAAATATATTGTTGAAGAAGCAACTCTGTTGTTTGCTATGAGTGTGGAGATAGGGTTTAGTTTAAAGAATGATCAGGGAAGTGATAATTAAATATTCTCAGTTCATGAAACAATTGGAATGGCCAATCTTTTAGCAATATAATATATTTTACATACTGACTGAATTTTTAAAAGTATATTAACTAATGCTTGTAAACACTGTAAGAATATAAGATATGCTATACTAGGTGAGACCAAAGGTCCATCAGGCCCAGCATCCTGTCTCCAACAGTGGACAACCCAGTCACTAAGAAATACCCAGAAGATCCCAAATTAGAGCCATTTCTGACAGTTCCTAGCCGTAGCTTCTTAAGTTCCATTCGGCAAATAATTATTTATAGGATTTTCTAAGTAGAGGACTTAACAAGGACCTGGGGTTCCTAGCCCATTATAAACCATAAAGCTGTATGTCTCTGTTGATCACCCTCCCCTCACCTGTCCACACCCACCCTGTTAGAATACCAATGATATACTTTGATGTCCCCATGCATACTTCCTACCCACCCCCATCCTCCCACCCTGTCAGACTGTCATAGCAATGCTTGAATGTTTTTCACTTATATACACTGTCAGCTAGCACATTTGCTTATTTCCGATCTGACGAAGAAGGGCAACCTTCGAAAGCTAATCAAGAAATGTATTAAGTTATGTCCAATAAAAAAGGTATCATCTTATTTTCTTTTCCATGTTTTATTTTGTTTGATTTCTATTGATAGGATTTTCTAGGAATTTTTCCAAATCACTTTTAAACCTGGTTGTGCTAGATTCCTTCACAACATCCCCTGGCTACAAAACAGTTTAATTGCTTGTTGAGGGGCTGACATAATAAGCTGTGCCATACCTTAGCACATAGTTTGTTTTGATTTTTTCCTGACTCCTGAAGCAGTATGCAAAAAATCATAGTGTTAGAAAGGTAGCACACTCCACATGCAAATCACATCTACACCTGCTGAACCGAAAATTGCTCCTGTTATTAAAAAACTGCACTGAATTTTGGCTTTGGTTTTTACTTTCCCTTTAGCACAGAATCTCTGCATCGTGTCGGGGCAGAAAGAAGGATCCTACATGGAAGCAGCAGGGTTATCTAAGGTGGAATGCATCACTTCACCTCAAAAGACTCATGAGACAAGTGGACTTGGTAGTCACCTCAACCCTGAGGCTATCTGGTCCAGGGCACCCCTGCTCCAGGTACCCCATGTTAGGGCACTCCTCAACTGGGCACCCTGAGTCAGGGCACCCTAGACTGGGCACCAGGCACAGGGAGGCCCTCAACCAGAAAGTCTTAATGTGGATGGACCCCCTAGGTGAATAATACGTACCTGGTTTGAGAAGATGTCCAGTGGCATCCTTCTCTTCCTACAGATATCTTGGAAAATGATGGTGCTTGACCCCTGATGCACTGCTAGGGGTGAGATGACACCATTTTCCAAGATGGCAACAGGAAGAAGAGCTCACCACTGGATGCCTCCTCAGACCAGGTAAGTATTTTTGAACCAGCGGTATGGAGGATCTCTACTACTACTACTACTTATCACTTCTATAGCGCTACAAGGCATACGCAGCGCTGTACACCATACTGGTTGAGAACTTCCATGTGCTGGTGCCTGGTCCAGGGGTACCTTAGGGTGCCTGGTCCAGTTGACAGACACCCTGGCTCAGGGTGCCTGAGCCAGAAGTGACCTGGACCAGGCAGCCCTGAAGGATTGTGGGATCCAGGAAAGGGGTTGGGGAGTCAATGGCCCACTGGATTATCAAGAAATTTTTGCAGGTTGGGGTTGGGGGATCCAGGGCCCACTGGGTCACCAAGGAAGTTTTGCCGGGTGGAGGCAGGGGCTGGGTGGAGAGTCTGGCCTTTTTCATTAAATGTCTCCCTTCCTGTCAGTGCATGAGCCAATTCCCAATCACACACTACCAGGAAGGGAGATAGTTACACCTGATGCCGCAAACTGCTCCAGATTAACACATGGTATGTACACTTTAACACCGTGGTAACTTGCATGCCATTAGCTTCCTGCATCAGGAATAAAAGATATTTTTCAGCACATGCACTAGAATATTGTACACTGGAGCTTTGCACACCGTTCTAATGCACAGCTTATTACATTGGCCTCGGTGAAAAATACCTTCTCCAAATTGATTTAAAACTGCAATCTGTTAATTTCATGGAGTGTCCCCTAGTCCTACTACAGTATGAAGGCATAAACAAATGTCTCCTATTTACCTGTTCCCTATTGTTCATGATTCTGTAAATCTCCATGATAATCCCCAGTCATCTTTTCTCCAAGTTGAAGAGCCCTAATCTGTTCAGCATTTCTTCATTCTCTTTATCATTTGTGTTGCCCTTCTCTTAGTTCTGCTATATCTTTTTTGCAATGAGTTGATTAGAACTGCATACATTATTCAAGAGGCAGTTGCATCAGAGGCTTTATAAAATTCCCAAGGTTTTTTTGTACATTCCTTTCTGATTAATTCTTAGCATTCTATTTGTTTTTGTTGTTTGTTTTTCTTCCACTGCTGTACACTGACAATTTTAACATATTGTCTACAGTGACTCCATGATCCTTTTCCTGGTGTTGATTCCTAATATGGGACCTAACATTGTTTAAAGATAATTAGGATTGATTTTCCCTATGTGCTTCACTTTGAACTTGTCCGCATTTATTCTGCCATTTAGACACCCACATCTCCACTCTAGGAACATGTGTCTACAGTTATTCACAATTTGTTTATGTTTTAACTAATTTGAATATTTTTGTGTTATCTGCAAATTTGATCAATTCTCTCATTATTCCCTTTCGTTAATGAATATAGTAATAAACATCAGTCCCAGCACAGATTCCCAGGGCACTCACTGTTTACACCTTTCCACTGGGAAAACTGACCTTTTAACCAGTTAGTAAAAACTAGTGAGAAATGCCCGTTTCAGATAAAAATGAAACGGGCGCTAGCAAGGTAATCCCCCCCCCCACCATCCTCTCTCCCTCCCTCCCGAGTTCCAGACCCCCCTCCGTCCTTCCCTTCTGATTTCCACACCCCCCTCTCCCTCCCTCCGTCCCTCAGTCACTTGGCTGTGAGTTTGTGATTAAAGTTTGCAGCGCTCTCCCCGCTGCTGTCACAGAATCTGTGGAATTTGTGCGTTGTGCCTTCCCCGCCCCGCCCTCTACGTCATCGCATAGTGAATTGACCTTTTTTGTTGTTTTGAGTGAGCCTGGGTGCTAGGGATACCCCAATTGTGAGAACAAGCAACCTGCTTGAACTCGGAGAAAGCAAAGATACATACCTGTAGCAGGTATTCTCTGAGGACAGCAGGCTGATTGTTCTCACAAACCTGCCCACCTCCCCTTTGAAGTTGTTGTTTCTTTATTATTTGCTTTTTGATTAAACTGAGTGGGAACGCTCACACGACGGGCGGGAAGACGTCCGCGCATGAGTGATGCGCGCGCCAGAAGGCTCTGGCAAAACATTTTAAATTTTGCAGTAGAAAAATATGACGTTTCCTGGGCCGCCGTGGACGCCAACCCACATGTGAGAACAATCAGCCTGCTGTCCTCGGAGAATACCTGCTACAGTTATGTATCTTTGCTTTATTTAGTCAGGCTTAGTGCTGTTGGCTCCATGTTTCTGGAAATGTTACATACAGTTATTTTCTGAGGCTAGTGCATATACTGCAGCAGGACATGTTTATCCACTCCTACCCAACTGAGATAATATTTGACCATCTCTCTGACCTGATGTGCAACTTTCTTTAAATCAGTCACCATAACTTGCTAACTCTTCCTACTTTCTTACCTATCTATATGTTACATCTTTTCTTTACCCTTCACTATCAATTAAAATGTTCTCTTACGTATTGTGTTGACATTGTAAGTAATATACTATGCCATACTTTGTATTGTTATTTGTATATTTTTACTGCTGTAATTGCCTATTGTTCATGTTTGATGCATTCTTCCTGTACTCCGTCTTGAGTGAATTCCTTCAAAAAGGCTGTAAATAAATCCTAATAAATAAATAAATAAACCAGGGAAACCAGGTTTGATTCCCACTGCAGCTCCTTGTTTCTCTGGGCAATTCACTTTACCTTCCATTGCCCCAGGTACAAAATAAGTACCAGCATATATGTAAATCACTTTGATTGTAAACACAGAAAGACAGTATATCAAATTCTACTACTACTACTACTTAACATTTCTAGAGCGCTACTAGGGTTACGCAGCGCTGTACAATTTAACAAAGAGAGACAGTCCCTGCTCAAAGAGCTTACAATCTAATAGACAATTCCATCCCCTTTCCTTTCCTGAATCTGAGGAGAATAGCCATATGTTATTTTTAGAGAACAGTGGTTTCTTACATAGAAGCATAGAAAAATGAAGGTAGATAAAGACCATATGGCCTATCCAATCTGCACATCCATGCCATCTACTATCCCTTCCTCTCCCTTAGAGAGTCTATGCCCTTGTCCCAGACTTCCTAGCTATCCACTGAGGAACCCCATTCACATTTTTTTTCATGTGATTGATACATGAACCATCCCCCATGAGCTGCATAAGTCACCTGGAGTTTTTTTTTAGATGTTTATCTAGGGTTCCTTGTGACTGTTCGGATGATTTTCTGTTTGCTTTTGGGGTGATCTTGGCTGGATGACCACTCCTGTGTAATGTTACTGTAGTCTTCAGCTTTTTCCATTTGTAGACTATTTTTCTAAGGGTGGATGGATAGAGCCCTAGATGTGTAGAAATATCTTGTAACCCTGTCCAGACAGATGAGCATCAACTACTCTTTTTCATAGGTCCTCTGATACTTCTTTTTCTTGTGAAATGCTGAGTTCTCGTAACTAGCCACAAAACTATATTAGGGTTGATGCCATTCTAATGCTGGCAACCTACTGAGCATGGGCACCTGGCAATTGTTACTAGACATCAGGGATAGCCCCAATACCCACCACTAGACATCAGGAATAGCCCCAGTAGGTCAGGGGATCTCTTCAGAGGAGTGTGTGTGTGAGGGGAGGTCTGTTTCACAGGGGAAGAGGTCTCCTGGGGGTGGAAGGAGATGGTCGAGTGTGTTCTTTGAGGGGGCTCAGATTGGGAAGTGGTCTTTGCTGGGTGGGGGGGGGGGGGGGGAGATCAGAGATGCAAGGGTGAGGATACCACCAGCCTGTTTAAAATGACCTTCAGGAGCACTGGGCTGTGTGTTCTCAAGAAGGAAAAATAATGCAACTTGTAAAGTTCAACACAAACTGTGCTATTAGATTTGTATAATAATGAGGTGCTTTGCATGCCTTTACATGTTTTGCATATCATTATCTTGCTCAAATTGTGGTAAACATGCATTAGGGGCAAACAGCACATGATTTTCTCATTTAAAGTATGCTAAATGTAAAAAAGTCCTGTGTAATTAGTAAAGCACCCCTCTGATTTGGATAGGGCTCAGGTGCTTTCACATAAATGACACACTTGAGCCTGGGAAAGGAGGGAAGCATTGGTAACACACTGGCAATGAAGAATAGCCTTGGAAAAGACTTCCGTTTAGCTCTCAAGACTGGTGAGTGTTCCTGTGCCACCTGAACATGCCATCTAAGGATTGGCTGTTATTTGCAAAGACATGGAAACATCAACGGCATATCCCCTGGTGTTTCATGTCATTTCCAATTGAAAGCAAGCAGAAAAATGACATTTTGTGTTTTTTTGTTCACCGATAATAGTGTACACTCTTTTCTGGATAGTACATATATGCATAAACCATTATATATGAAGCATCATGTATTTGCACACTAAGAAAAGAGTGTGCTTTCTTTGCAAAGATTGTGCACTCTCAGCGACATAACTCCCTTAATTAACAAATGCCCAGAAAAAAACTAACAAAATGAATATTCCTAGAAATGACACGGGAAACAAACCAGATGAAAATTTTCCAGTTGCCCATCCCTAATACCATATGGGATCAAGAATTTAAATAATAAGGGGAAAGGGGGAATAATATAATTTACCAGCTTATTTTAATTTAATCTAAGTACCATAGGACAAAAACAACTCAAATGCACTGGAAAGTTGACAACAAATTTGTTTACTGTTTTCATGCTACCTGAAAATATATTATTATTCAGTCTGAAATAGTATCAAATATTCATTCCAAATCATTAAAAACACTGGCATAAAAGACAGTTTATGTTACATGCAATTGTGAATTATTGTAAATGGTATCTGTGTATCAAGACTATTTGTATATATCATACATGAAGGCTAACATAAACAGCAGTAAGTACAGATTAAAATCAATGAAATAGTGATAGCAGTTCTTACAGCCATCCAGCCTCTCAAATACAGCCAAGTGAGAGATGCAAGCAGTCTTTTCTAATTCCTTCACCAATGATCACAGAATTGGTGAAAAATGTATATGAAAATTTACATCATAAGCTATATCTGTTAATGCCTTTTAATTATAAAATAGATAAATAGCATAAAAAAATATAAGTTGCTAGTTTATTTGTTCCTTTTATCTGTTGATTAGCACACCACACTGATGAGCATGGAAGAACACTTTTACAGTCCTTGATTTTTAGGATTCTAACAGAGTATGCCATCGGCACACCTGCTGGCCCTTTGATTCTTTCATTTCAAGCCAATGATTTTGTTCTTCTTCTCCACTGCTGTTTTGACCTAGAGAAATCCATCCAATCATCTCCTTGCGCTTCATGCTGCGTCTGTTGTATATTGAAATCATCAGTGTGACATCAGAGAGCTGGAAAAGGGCAACCTGAAAAATGAAGGTTTCCTTGTACACAGGGTTTGGCTGGCCTCGTCGAACAGATGTCTTACACCGAGACATCTCTTGACCCACAGAATTCAGAAGAGAAAGTTTTCCATATGTATCTGGTCCAAAAAAAGAGAGAAATGGCATTAGTTACCAAATAAAGATCTTCACAATTGCATATTGAATTTATAATCCCCATGATACTCGGCGCTATTTAACACGTCAGAATGGCTGATGACCGGTTAAATAGCACTTAACCGGCTATCCGCTGATATTCAGCAGGGGGTGACAGATCAATCCAGAGACTTGTGGGTTGTGTCCCTCTACCAGCAGATGGAGATAGAGAGAACCTCCAAGGTTTGCTATATGTGGACCTGTGCAGCCAGCTGAACCTCAGTATTCTCTCTATCTAGCAGGTAGAGGGACATCTCTGTGCAGCTCTGGTTTGATCTGGCTACTGGTGTCCTTTGGGCCTAGTTTAGCACAGACAGGGGTTGAGTGGCTCTTTTCAGCTTGTGGTGTACACCTGGTGGTGCCAGGTCCCTCCCAGTCTCCCCCTACCTTTCCTCCGTCGCCCGGGGCTGTTGGCCTGATCGGGTGTTTCCTTTCTCTCCTGACTTAAAAAAAAAAAAGTAAGAGGCTTTGTTTTTGTTTAATCATACAAAGGAACTAGACAGTCTGCCAAGTCAGTTTTGAGGCAGGCATTTGTGGAGCTTGTCAGTGCCTTCTGAGGCGGTTAAGCACTGCTCCCAGTGTGGGGGCCGGAGAGCAGCATCGGAGGAGTGTAAGTCCTGCCGCCATCAGCCCTCAGGCGTCCGGTGAGTCGGAAGCACAGGGGATTTTTTCGGTGGTTTCCACAGGGCAGTTAGGGCAGCGCGTGTTGGCGGGCGCCATTTTTTCCTCTCAGGCGCAACCCGCTCCGCACGTGGTAGTTGATAGATAAGAGGCGCAGTGCACTTCTGTGGCACAGGCTCCGATGGAGGGAAGCGATGTACAGGGAGCAGGGGAGTCCCTTGCAGTTCCTTTTCCCCCGGATTTTGTTTTATTAATGCACAATGCCTTTCTTTTGAGGAAGTCAGGAGCTTCTCTTCAGGCAGCCCCGTCTCTTCCTCAGCAAACTTCGGTTGCTGCAGCCTCTCAGTCTTTCCTGCCAAAATGTCCCCGGGTGGAGATTTTGGATCCCGAGGATCCCGAGGAGCTATCTGGCACAGATGACCCAGTTTTGTCTCCGGGCTCTCCCTCAGAATCTTTGGATTTGGCAGATGAGGTCACCCTGCCCTCTGAGGAGGGGGATTATCCGATGGCTGTCCGCCTTTTTCGCAGGGAAGAGCTTCCCTCCATGATTGTTAGGGCTTTTGAGCTTTTGGCCATTTCCCCCCTGAATCATCAGGGAGAACAGGTCCGGTGCCCTCTATTATGTCTGTCACCAAATGCCCACCTCGTTCCTTTCATGTGCATGAGGCAATGAAGATCCTTATTTCGGCGCAGTGGGATATGCCGGACAGTGGGCTTAAGGTTGCTTAGAGCTATGTCGCATCTTTAGACGCTACCTGCTCCTGACTTAGACTTGCTGAAGGTCCCTATGGTGGATTCCTTAATCACAGCGGTCACTAAGAAAACCACTCTCCCTGTGGAGGGTGGCATGGCACTCAAGGACCCTCAGGATCGTAAGTTGGAGACTTGCTTGAAGCTGTCCTTTGAAGTAGCGGCCCTTTCCCTGCAGGCCTCAGTTTGTGGCTCCTATGTGGCACGGGCATGCTTATCGTGGGTACAGAAAGCCTCCTCTCCGGAAGATCTCATGGCTGTTTTGCCGGCCTTGGAGTCCAGTTTAGCCTTCCTTGCGGATCTTCTTTATGATCTTTTGAGGGCTTCGGCGAAGGAGGTTTCCCTAACGGTCACTGCGCATCGCTGGCTGTGGTTGTGGCATTGGGCTGCTGGCGTGGCCTTTAAGGGCCAGCGTCTCCTGGATGACAGGTCCAAGTTTGTACAACTGGCAGGACCTAGACCTAAGTTTAGGGATACATGGCATTACCGTCCAGGTCGCAGGGCCTCTTTTCAGAGAGCAAGATCTTCTCAGATGCCTCAGCCCTTTCAAGGTGACAGGCGGGCCTTCCTTTCCGGTAACAGAAACCAGCCTGCAGCCAGGTCCACTCATTGATGGGGCCCTGGTCCATATGCAGCCGGTTATTGGGGGCAGACTGTCCCTATTCCTGGTGGAGTGGACCAGGGTAACATCCGACGAATGGGTCGGAGGTTATCAGAGACGGCTACAAGTTAGAATTGGTTTGTCCGATAGTAGATTCTTTTCTGGAATCTCTTTGCAAATGTCAAGGTGCGGGCCGTTTGACACACCCTCCTCAACTTACAACAGCTGGGTGCTGTCCAGCCTGTACCCCCAGCAGAAAGAGGGTGCAGTCGATACTCCATTTATTTTGTGGTGCCAAAAAAGGGCGGTTCTTGGCGACCCGTCTTAGATCTCAAGTTCATCAACAGGTCCTTACGGGTTCGGCTTTTCCACATGGAAACCCTCTGATCGGTGATCGCAGCGGTATAGCCAGGGGAGTTTTTGACCTCTCTCGATCTCAAAGAGGCCTAATTATACATTCCAATCTGGCCTCCCCACAGGCACTTTCTTCGCTTTGCAGTGCTCAGTCATCGTTTTTCAATTCAAAGCGATGCCCTTCGGCCTAGCCACAGAGCCTCAGACTTTTTCCAAGGTCCTGGTAGTGGTGGCGACCCACCTCAGGAAGGAAGGGATTCAGGTCCATCTGTATCTAGACGACTGACTTGTGCGGGCGTCTTCTTTCGAAGAGAGTCTTTGGGCAACCGACAAAGTGGTCGGGTTGCTTCAGTCACTTGGTTGGGTGATCAACTTCCTGAAGTGCAGCCTAATGCCTTCCCAAACGCTGGAATAGTTGGGGTGTGCTTCAGTACCCAAACAGTGATAGTTTCTCTTCCTTCAGCTTGAGCACAGCAGTTACCGGCTCAGTTACGAGCGCTGTTTCAAACTCCGAACCCGCGGGATTGGGACTTATGTACAAGTTCTAGGTTCCATGGCCTCCACCTTGGACGTGGTAAAGTGGGCCAGAGCTCACATGCGCCCCCTCCAGTGGCACCTTCTGAGCCGTTGGTCTCTGCTCTCAGAGGATTACGAGGTTTGGGTGCCATGTTCAGCCCATCTTCACACAATCATACACTGGTGGTTCATTCAAAAGAATCTGGTGTCGGGCATTCCTCTGGCAACCCCAGACTGGAAGATAGTGACTATGGATGTGTCACTGTCTGGCTGGGGGGCTCATTGCCTGCAACAGACGGCCCAGGGCATTTGGACTTCGACGGAGGCATCGTGGTCCATCAACCGCTTGGAGTTACGAGCGATTCGTCTGGCCCTTCGGGAGTTTCTGTCTCTTCTCTGCGGTTGCCCAGTTTGAGTTCTTTCGGACAATGTGACGGCGGTCGCCTATGTAAACAGTCAGGGGGGCACCAGGAGTGCGCCCCTAGTGCGCAAGACGGCTCCGATCTGCTGTTGGGCAGAAACTCATCTCTCTTTCTTGACAGCAACTCATATAGCAGGGTCACAGAATGTGCAAGCGGACTTTCTCAGTCGCCACCAGTTGGAGCTGGGGGAGTGGGCGCTCTCCCCTCTGGCCTTTGATCAGATAACTGCCCATTGGGGGATGCCACAGATGGACTTAATGACCACCGCATTCAATGCAAAGGTTCCCCGTTTTTTTTACAGGGGATGAGAGCTGGGCTCAGAAGGTGTCGATGCCCTTCTTCAACCTTGGCCCAGGGGCCTGCTGTATACCTTTCCCCTGTGGCCAATGGTGTGCAAGTTACTGACTCGCATTGCCAGTCATCCCAGTCGAGTGATCCTACTGGCCCCAGATTGGCCAAGACAGCCCTGGTACGCAGATGTGATCAGGCTTCTGTTCGATCGTCCTTTTCTGCTATCTGCGCAGGACAGTCTCCTGCTGCAGGGGCCAGTCACGATGGAGGATCCCTCCCCCTTTGGTCTTACGGCCTAGCACTTGAAAGGGCGAGGTTGAGAAGAAAAGGGTATCCGGATGTGGTTATTGCTACGATGCTGTAGGCTCAGAAAAGATCCACCTCGATAGCTTATGCTAGTGTGTGACGTACCTTCGATTCGTGGTGTGCAAGTTTGGGATTGTCAGCGGCTTCGGCTTCAGTATCGGTTATCCTTGTGTTTCTTCAAGAGGCTGTACAAAAATCACTCTTGTTCAGTTCTCTTAGGATGCAGGTGGCAGCTCTGGCATGTTTTAGAGGCCAGCTTCAGGGGGCGTCCATCGCCTCCCACCCATTTCTTGAGGGGTGTAAATCGTTTGCACCCTCCTCACGTGCCAGTTCTGCCATCCTGGAACCTTAATCTAGTTCTCAAAGCGCTTCAGCATCCTCTTTCGAACCATTATCGGGGATTATGATTAAGGATCTCACCTTGAAGGCGATTTTCCTAGTAGCCATTACTTCCGCTCGGAGAATTTCAGAATTGCAGACCCTTTCTTACAGAGACCCCGTCATGCATTTTACTGAGGTGGGGTTATCAATTAGGACAGTTCCTTTGTTTTTGCCCAAGGTGGTTTCTCGTTTCCACTTGGGGCAGTCCCTGCATTTGCAGGCCTTCTGCCAGGAAGATTACCCTTGAGCAATTCCGAGCTCTTCGCCGCCTCAACGTGAGACGGGCTCTTCTCAGGTATTTGGAGGTGACGAATGAATTTCGTCTTTCTGACCAGCTCTTCATCCTTTTTGGAGGCAGTAAGAAAAGTCATATGGCGTCCAAGGACACCAAAGCCCATTGGTTGTGGGAGGCCTTCTCTTCGGCATATGTGGCATTGGGCAAGCAAGACCCTTTGCAAGTTTGTGCTCATTCTACACGAGCTCAAGCTTCCTCCTATGCAGAGTCCCGTTTGGTCTCTCTGGAAGATATCTGCAGGGCAGCTACATGGGCTTTGGTCCATACATTCACTCATCATTATCGGGTGGATGTGGCAGCTCATCATGATGGCCCCCCCCCCCCCCCCACACCGGGTTTACTGTCTGCAGTTTTGTTGCAGTTGGTTAGTTTTTTTTGGGTTCCGTTGTTCTGAATGTTCCTTCGTTTGATTAAAAAATAAAATAAATAAATATAGAAGTGGTGGAAGTATGTTGGGCAATTGGTCTGACAATGTCAGGAGAGTTTTCTATTGTTTCCATTCCACTGCTTTGATATCGTTCATACTGAGGTTCAGCTGGCTGCACAGGGACACATAGCAAACCTTGGAGGTTCTCTCTATCGCCACCTGCTGGTAGAGGGACACAACCCACAAGTCTCTGAATTGATCTGTTGGGACTAATGGAAAGAAAATTATCAGGTAAGAATTAATTTTTCCATCCCCCGCTGAATATCCCTGGTTAGCAGCTAGCGGCTAGTTGGTTATATCAGCCAATATAACCAGCTATCAGCTGATTTTTAAACCAGGATTTGCAGCCATATTTGACTGCGTGAAAACCTGGCATATCTTTGGCTGGTTTAAAGATTACCAGCTAAGTCTGGATAGCCGGTTACCGTTAAACCAGCCAAAAATAAACCAGATATTCAATGCCGGAATGGCCTGGCATTGATTATTCGGGCTTAGTGCTGACCACGGGAGTTAGCCAGTCTAACTTCCGTCGTCTGAATATAGGCCCCAATATGATTTCTGTTACTGCATTTGGATGAAACTGTATTCTTTTTCCTTGTTTTATTTAAATTTCTGCATTGGAGGCAACACTTTTATGCAGTCCATAATGCTTACGGCAAATGACAGTGTTTATGATTCCTGAAAATTTCCTACACCATTAAAAGAGAATTTCATTCACCTTTCAAAAATGTGATTGAGGAGAATGGAAAAAAAGAATGTGACCAACATTATTAACAAGAGTATAAGTCCTCTACTTTGCCACAGGCCAGGAACCGTAAATGGCTGCAGCATGTGTTCTGTTTTAATGTCCCAGGAATTAAGGTTAATTCTGATCTCCTATAATTCTTTGGAACAGTAGGGGTGTGTGGATTATTTTCTGCACTGGTAGATCAATTCTCATACCCTTTAGAGCATGGAATGAAATGTTAATTCTTTACTTCTGGGAGCAGCACTAAAAATCAACAAGTTCATGTTAAGGACATAAGGTTAGGCATGAAAGTTCAGACCCTCCCAATCCATCAGAGCCTGTCAGTGTTGGATGTGCTCAGAGTCAGTCCACTCTGAGCCAGAGTGGGAGAAAAGATGGTTGCACTACTGTAACTGTCACTGCCAGCCAACAAGCAGCACCTGAGCATGCCATCTTGAAAAGAAGTGGCAGAGAGTGCTGAAAAAGACAATGAGGAGCATGGATGGGAGGGGCAGGGCTCAGGGAGGGAGGGGAATTGCTGGATAGGGAATTAGGGATGAATGGAGGGGGACAGAGGAGCATGGATGGGAGGGCAGGGCTCAGGGAGAGAGGGGAATTGCTGGATAGGGATTAATGGAGGGTGACAGAGGAGCATGGATGGGAGGGGCAGGGCTCAGGGAGAGAGGGGAATTGCTGGATAGGGAATTAGGGATGAATGGAGGGGACAGAGGAGCATGGATGGGAGGGCAGGGCTCAGGGAGAGAGGGGAATTGCTGAATAGAGATGAATGGAGGGGACAGAGGAGCATGGATGGGAGGGCAGGGCTCAGGGAGAGAGGGGAATTGCTGGATAGGGATTAATGGAGGGGGACAGAGGAGCATGGATGGGAGGGCAGGACTCAGGGAGAGAGGGGAATTGCTGGACATAGAGGGGAGGGAAGAGAGATGAAGGAGATGAAATGTCGGAAAAGGAAGAGAGGAGAAAAACTGCACATGGATGAAGAAAATAGGCAGAAGCTGAGGACCAGAAATGAAGAAGAAAGGAGGAAAGGAAAGAAATAAAATGGAAAGGAAGCCCTGGAAACAGAGTTAAGAGGACAGATAGCAGCAGAATCAGATACTGGGCCAGCATGATCAGAAAAGAACGTCACCAGACAACAAAGGTAGAAAAAAAATCATTTTATTTTCATTTTAGCGTTTGGAATATGTCCACTTTGAGAATTTACATCTGCTATCTTATTTTGCAATGTATAGCAATTTGTTTCTAAGAATATTGCTGACAATTCCTGTCAGTATGGCAAGTGGTGAGCGATCTTTTTCACGGGGGGGGGGGGGGGGGCGCCGCCGCCGCCGCCGCCAACTGATAGTCTGCAGGGGGGCGCCAGAGACCCTAGGCACGGCCCTGCCTCTGCGTCAGTATCAGCATCAACATTGGGAGTTGCATCAGCTTCGGGTACATCGGTCCATATGGCTGAGAGGCCTGTCTGGGAGTGGACACTGTGATAGTCACATCAGTTCAGTTGGAAGTAGTAGAAAAGTGGAACTAGATTTTTGGAATAACTGTTCTCATCTCACTACTAGTGTATATGATATACTTATACACACTTTTGATAGTTTGTACCCCTGACACAGCCTGAGGGCGAAACGTGGCCATGTCGGGTATTATTCCAAATAAATGCATTTGATTCCACTGCTTTGTTGTTTTTTTTATCTTTTTTGTTCGAAAATACTATGGACGTCTTGTGATTGGACGGGGTTTTTTTGGTCCATTTTTGAACAAAAAACGTCCAAATACAAAATGTCCAAAACAGAGGAGGAGTGGCTTAATGGTTAGTGCAGTGGGCTTTGATCCTGGCAACATAGGTTCAATTCCCACTGCTGCTCCTTGTGACTTTGGGCAAGTCAAATATACAAGGGGCATTTTTGGATATGACATCTAAGTCTGAATTTGGACGTTTTTTGTAAAGTCCAAAATCAGAACAGGAAAGGTCATTTTCTACAAAAAAAAAAAGTCTGTCTTTTCCTTTTGAGAATGCTGTTTGGAAAAACATTTTGTGATTTGGACATTTTATTGTTTGGTCCATTTTCAAACAAAAAATGTCCAAATGCAAAACGTACAAAACACACAAGAAAATCTACAATACAGTGAAACCATTCACATGTTCTAAGTGTGGTAAAAGCTTGGGTTTGATTCCCACTGCAGCTCCTTGTGACTCTGGGCAAGTCACTTAACCCTCCAGTGTCCCAGGTACAAATAAGTATCTGTATATAATGTGTAAACTGCTTTGAATGTAGTTGGAAAACCACAGAAAGGCGGTATATAAGTCCCATTCCCTTTCTCTGTAATGTAAATCTCAAAGCGCATCAGAAAGTCCACATGGGAGAGAAACCATTTGCATGTATAGAGTCTGGTAAAAACTTTAGTCAGAAAGTAAACCTCACAATGCACCAGAGAATACACACAGGAGTAAAACCATTTGCATGTTCTGAGTGTTGTAAAAGCTTGAGTTGGAAAGAAAGCCTCACAAGGCATCAGAGAATCTACACAGGGATGAAATCATTTACATGTACTGAGGAGGTAAAAGCTTCATTTGCATTGGGACAGATAATTAGGGAATGTGCACTCTTGTTATGAAGTATGGAAAAATAGCACTCTGGTATTTATATATATGTAATGAGACCTCCTTTTTACCTATAGATCTGATTTCAAAGCTCAAATCTACTGATAAACAATAGACACAAGGCTCAGATGTTATTAAAAAAAATAGAAAGCTTGGCATTAGGTAGAATAGTGGAAAAGTGACATCCCAGGAAAGCAATAGGGCATCCTTGGGGGCACTGCAGTGGACTTTATAAAATGCCCCCAGGTACACATCTCACCATTGCTCCCTTACCTTGTCTGATGAGCCCCCCACAACCTGCCCCAAACCCACTACCCCCAACCGTACACCACTACTGTAGCCCTTACAGGTGAAGGGAGAACCAATATGTGAGTACAGTGGGTTTCTGGTGGGTTTTGGAGGACTCACAGTTTCCTTCACAAGTGTAACAGGTAGGGGGAGGTAGAAGCCTGGGTCCACCTGTCTGCAGCTTAGGAACTGGGCAACATTCTGGGGAAGGGGGAGCCTATTCCGAAAGGATGGGCTCCACCTTAACCAGGGTGGGACCAGGCTGCTGGCATCGGCATTTAAAAAGGAGATAGAGCAGCTTTTAAACTAGAAATGGGGGGAAGGCCGACAGTTGCTCAAAAGCGCATGGTTCGGGAAAAGGTATCTTGCAAAGATACCTCACAAACAGGGAAGATAGGGTTTCTGGATAGTGAGGTTGCACAACAGACCGTGGTAGACCAGGTGCCCAAAAATACAACTAAAGATCAGACAAAAGATGTCAAATCAATAGTGTCAGGTACTAAGCATCATGCAAATAAGAACAACAAACATACTCTGAAATGTCTATATGCAAATGCTAGGAGTCTAAGAAATAAGATGGGAGAGTTGGAATATATTGCACTAAACGAAAAATTGGATCTAATAGGCATTACTGAGACCTGGTGGAAGGAGGATAACCAGTGGGACACTGTCATACCGGGGTACAAAGTATATCGTAGTGATAGGGTGGACCGGACTGGTGGAGGGGTAGCATTGTATATTAATGATAGCCTTGACTCAGATAGATTACAAATTCAGCAGGACACAAATCACACCTTTGAATCATTGTGGGTTGAAATTCCATGTATAAAAGGGAAAAAAAAACGGTGATAGGAGTGTACTACCGTCCGCCTCACCAGGATGAACAGGTAGACACAGAAATGATAAAAGAAATCAGAGACGCGAACAAAATGGGCAATGTGATAATAATGGGTGACTTCAATTATCCAAATATAGACTTGGTAAATGTAACATCGGGTCACGCTACAGAGATACAATTCCTTGATGAAATCAAGGACAGCTTTATGGAGCAACTGGTGCAAGAGCCGACGAGAGAAGGAAAAATTCTAGACTTGGTCTAGAGCGCATGATCTGGTGAGGGACGTTATGGTACTGGGGCCGCTTGATAACAGTGACCATAATATGATCAGTTTTGATATCGACCTTGAAGTAACTGTACACAGAAAGTCAAATACATTAGCGTTTAACTTTAAAAAAGGAGACTATGATAAAATGAGAAGAACGGTAAAAAAAAAACTTAGAGGGGCAACTGAGAGAGTAAAAACTGTACAACAGGCGTGGACGCTGTTCAAAAATACCATCCTGGAGGCCCAGGCCATACATATTCCGCGAATTAGAAAAGAAAGACGGAACTCCAAAAGACAGCCGGCCTGGTTGAAAAGTGAGGTGAAGGAAGCTATTAGGGCTAAAAGAAACGCCTTCAGAAAATGGAAGAAGGAACCGTCTGAAAATAACAAGAAGCAGCATAAGGAGTGTCAAAGCAAATGCAAGGTGCAGATAAAGAAGGCCAAGAGGGATTACGAAAAAAAGATAGCATTAGAGGCAAAAAAACATAGTAAAAATTTTTTTCGGTATATTAAAAGCAGGAAGCCGGCAAAAGAATCGGTTGGGCCGTTGGATGACCGAGGGGTAAAAGGGGCGATCAAGGAAGACAAAGACGTAGCGGAGAGACTGAATGAATTCTTTGCTTCGGTCTTCACCGAGGAAGATTTGGGTGGGATACCGATGTCGGAAATGGTATTTCAAGCGAACGAGTCGGAGAAACTTACTGACTTCACGGTAAACCCGGAGGACATAATGGGGCAGTTCGGCAAACTGAAGAGTAGCAAATCTCCTGGACCGGATGGTATTCATCCTAGAGTACTGATAGAACTGAAAAATGAGCTTGCGGAGCTACTGCTAGTGATATGCAACTTATCCTTAAAATCGAGCGTGGTACCGGAAGTTTGGAGGGTGGCCAATGTAACGCCCATTTTTTAAAAAGGCTCCAGGGGAGATCCGGGAAATTATAGACCGGTGAGTCTGACGTCGGTGCCGGGGAAAATGGTAGAGGCTATTATTAAAAACAAAATTACAGAGCACATCGGAGGACATGGATTACTGAGACCAAGTCAGCACGGCTTTTGTGTGGAGAAATCTTGCCTGACCAATTTACTTCAATTCTTTGAAGGAGTAAACAAACATGTGGACAAAGGGGAGCCGGTTGATATTGTGTATCTGGATTTTCAAAAGGCGTTTAACAAGGTACCTCATGAAAGGCTACAGAGGAAATTGGAGGGTCATGGGATAGGAGGAAATGTCCTATTGTGGATTAAAAACTGGTTGAAGGATAGGAAACAGAGAGTGGGGTTAAATGGGCAGTATTCACAATGGAGAAGAGTAGTTAGTGGGGTTCCTCAGGGGTCTGTGCTAGGACCGCTGCTTTTTAATATATTTATAAATGATTTGGAGATGGGAGTAACTAGCGAGGTAATTAAATTTGCTGATGACACAAAGTTATTCAAAGTCGTTAACTCGCGACAGGATTGTGAAAAATTACAAGAGGACCTTACGAGACTGGGAGACTGGGCGGCTAAATGGCAGATGACGTTTAATGTGAGCAAGTGCAAGGTGATGCATGTGGGAAAAAAGAACCCGAATTATAGCTACGTCATGCAAGGTTCCACGTTAGGAGTTACGGACCAAGAAAGGAATCTGGGTGTCGTCGTCGATAACACACTGAAACCTTCTGCTCAGTGTGCTGCTGCAGCTAGGAAAGCGAGTAGAATGTTGGGTATTATTAGGAAAGGTATGGAAAACAGGTGTGAGGATGTTATAATGCCATTGTATCGCTCCATGGTGCGACCGCACCTTGAGTATTGTGTTCAATTCTGGTCGCCGCATCTCAAGAAAGATATAGTAGAATTGGAAAAGGTGCAGCGAAGGGCGACTAAAATGATAGCGGGGATGGGACGACTTCCATATGAAGAAAGACTAAGGAGGCTAGGGCTATTCAGCTTGGAGAAGAGACGGCTGAAGGGAGACATGATAGAGGTATATAAAATAATGAGTGGAGTGGAACAGGTGGATGTGAAGCGTCTGTTCACGCTTTCCAAAAATACTAGGACTAGGGGGCATGCGATTAAACTACAGTGTAGTAAATTTAAAACAAATAGGAGAAAATTTTTCTTCACCCAACGTGCAATTAAACTCTGGAATTCATTGCCGGAAAATGTGGTGAAGGCGGTTAGCTTAGCAGAGTTTAAAAAGGGGTTGGATGGTTTCCTAAAGGACAAGTCCATAAACCGCTACTAAACGGACTTGGAAAAATCCAAAATCCCAGGAATAACAAGTATAGAATGTTTGTACGTTTGGGAAGCTTGCCAGGTGCCCTTGGCCTGGATTGGCCGCTGTCGTGGACAAGATGCTGGGCTCGATGGACCCTTGGTCTTTTCCCAGTATGGCATTACTTATGTACTAGGCTCCAGGGACCTGCATGCTATTCTAATGGACCTGAGTATAATATCAGAGTCTGGCAAGTAATACTTTTAATCACATTTTTTTTTTTTTTGGGGGGGGGGGGGGTTAGTGACCACTGAGGGAGTAAGGGCATCCTTTTGTGTGGAGTGGAGGAGTAACCTACCGGTTAGTGCAATGGAATTTGATCCTGGGGTTGTGGGTTCAATTCCCACTGCAGCTATTCATTTTAAAAACAGGTCTAGCTCAAAACGTCTAAGTTTTAGTCCTGGGCATTTTTGTTTCGTTCCATTATGGCTGAAAGACATCTAAGTCTTAGGAACACCCAAGTCCACCTTGAACACGCCCCTGGCATGACCCCTTGAGATTTAGATATTATTCTGATGGACTTCAGAGAAAAACGTCTAAAAAGAGGTTTCAGAAATACAGATTTGGACGTTTTTGTGAGGTAAACGTCCAAATGCAGACTTATTTTTTTGACATTTTTCTCTTTTGAATATGAGCCCCAATGTCATTCTGTGGATTAAGAGTTGGTTATTGGACAGAAAAAAGAGGGTAGCATTAAATGGCCATTTTTCTCAATGGAGGAGGGTGAATAGTGGAGTTCCGCATTGATCTATACTGGGACCGGTGCTATTTAACATATTTATACATGATCTGGAAATTGGAACAAAGAATGAGGTGATTAAATTTGCAGATGACACAAAAATATTCAAAGTTGTCAACCCGTACGCAGATTGTGAAAAATTGCAGGAAAACCTTAGGAAAGTGGAAGACTAGTGGGCTCATTTTTGAAAGAGAAGGACAACCATCTTTCAACATAAATTGGAAGATGGACGTCCTCCCAGGGATGTCCAAATCAGTATAATCGAAACCCGATTTAAAACATCTTCAACTGCACTCCGTCGCAAGGACGGCCAAAATTCAAGGGGGCATGTCGGAGGCATAGTGAAGGCGGGACTTAGGCATGCCTAACACTTGGACGTTTTGACCCATAATCAAAAAAAACCAAGGACGTCCTTGACGAACTCTTGGACGTTTTCACCCGGACCTGTTTTTCTTACGACTAAGGCACAAAAAGGTGCCCGAAATGACCACATGACCACCGGAGAGATTTGGGGATGACCTCCCGTTATTCCCCCAGTGGTCACTAACCCCCTCCCACCCTCAAAAAACATCTTTCAAAATATGTCGTGCAGCCTCTATACCAGCCTCAGGTGCATACTCAGGTCCATGACAGCGCATGCAGGTCCCTGGAGCAGTTTTAGTGGGTACTGGGACCGGTGCTATTTAACATATTTATAAATGATCTGGAAATTGGAACGAAGAATGAGGTGATTAAATTTGCAGATGACACAAAAATATTCAAAGTTGTCAACACGTATGCAGATTGTGAAAAATTGCAGGAAGACCTTAGGAAAGTGGAAGACTAGTGGGCTCATTTTCGAAAGAGAAGGGCGTCCATCTTTCAACATAAATTGGAAGATGGACGTCCTCCCAGGGATGTCCAAATCAGTATAATGGAAACCCGATTTAGGACATCTCCAACTGCACTCCGTCGCAAGGACGGCCAAAATTCAAGGGGGCATGTCAGAGGCGTAGTGAAGGCGGGACTTAGGCATGTCTAACACTTGGACATTTTGACCCATAATCGAAACACTTGGACGTTTTCACCCTGACCTGTTTTTCTTACAACTAAGGCACAAAAAGGTGCCCGAAATGACAATCACAAAGCCCCTCAGTTCTATTCCAGGCTCCAGCCCACAACAGACTAGTGTTGGATGCCTTTCTCTTTCATTGGGGGACCAGTCTTCTGTATGTGTATGTTCCCATCCCTCTTCTGGGGAAAACTTTGCTGAAACTCAATCATGACAGAAGAACCATGATCCGGATCGCTCCATACTGGCCCAGGCAGATATGCTTCCCTCTTCTTCTAGAGTTGTCCTCAGAAGAACTGTGGAGATTGTTTTCCAACCTTCATCAAGCAGAATGAGGGATCTCTTCTGCATACCAACCTCCAGCCTCTGGCCCTCACAGCCTGGATGTTGGTAGCTTAGAGTTTGATTCCTTGCATCTTCTTGAGGGTGTCTCCCAGGTCTTCCTGGCTTCCAGGAAAGATTCCACAAAGAGGTTACTCTTTGAAGTGGAGGAAGTTTGCCATCTGGTGTGAGGGAAAAACCCTAGATCCCCTTTCTTGCCCTACACATAAGCTGCTTGAATGCCTTCTACACCTTTTTGAGTCTGGTCTTAAGACCAACTCTGTAAGGGTTCACCTTAGTGCAATTAGTGCTTACCATCATCATGTAGAGGGTAAACCCATCTCTGTCTCTGTCACTTGATTTACCGATTTGAATAAAGACTTTGCTGTGGACACCATCTGAGAAAGGTCTGGCTCCATTTTCTTTGCTTGGCGTTTGATCTCCAGTGGAGTGTTTACCTTCTGTTGGTGTTGACATTGGTTGTACTGAGATTACATTTTATTCACATATGTCCAGGCTGGGCTGACACTTGAGGGTCATGTCAAGGTTCAAAATGTGAGAGCATGGCAGCATTGGTAGCTCATGTGAGGTCAGCCTCCACTGAAGAAATTTGCAAGGCTGCAACGTGGTCTTCACTCAACACATTCACATCTCAGTACTGCCTTGAGTACAATACCTGACACGATAGTACAGGTCTGCAGAATTTGTTTGGGTTTTAGAATCCAACTCCACCATTCTAAGCCTGTTTTGTTCTGTTCCAGATTGCCCTCTCACACAGTTGTATATAGTTTCAGGTTAATTATTATTTTGCCTTCACCATTGTGAGGTCCAATTGACCTATGGTTATTGTTCAGTGAGCCTGTTAGCTAAGGATTCCCATATGTGCGAATATGGCCTGCTTGTCCTCGGAGAAATTGAAGAAACTTACCTATAGCAGGTATTCTCTGAGAACAGCAGGCCATTCATTCTCACATACCATCCCACCTCCCCTTGGAGTTGTCTCCTTTTTGTAGTATGCTATAGTACTACTACTATTACTTATCATTTCTATAGTATTGTAGTGATGGTCCTGTGCTCTCACGGAAGGCAGGAAGGCACTCGCACATGTGCCATGGGGACACTACATGAGCTCTAAAAGCTCCAGTAGCTTGTTTAAGCTCTGTACCAGAAGATGTGATGTCACCCACATGTGAGAATGAATGTCCTGCTGTCCTAATACTTGCTACAGTTAAGTATTTTTGCTTTAAGCATTGCAAAGTTAAGTCAATTCCTCATACTCGAACTATGAGTGGTAAAGGGGGAAATCAAACCAGATTCTCCAGATTTGCAGTTCTGTGTTTTGATTGCCATAGTACACCTTTTAGTTCTGTTAGGAACAATTATTGGATTCCAGTAAATCTACATGATAGATATCTTACTTTTTTAATTAAAACTGTCTTTTTATGTTATCATTCATTTGGGCCTGCAAGGAGGTTCATGGTAGTCTGAAGGACTGCATAATATCTATACAAAAGACATACTAGCTTCAGAGAAGGATGTTATTTTGTGCTTATTAATCCTCCATAACTGCTATCTTTTTGTAATTTTGGTGTGTACTGCTCACATTTTAATTTCATTTAAAGATATATTTAAAAAAAAAACATAAATCCTGATTTCATGTATTTTAGCCTAAAATGAGGTAATGAATTGCAGTCTATAATCTTCTGTCCTTTCTTGTCCTTTTCTGTTCCAGTTAGATGTGTTATTTGGTTGCTGCAAAACACAAGGTGTAAAGTTATACTTCTGGTGTGAAAACACTTCCCTCTCTCATAATGAGGGCTCTCTGCTCTTCAATGTGTTCAAAAATAAAAAAGGTGGGGGAAAACTGACAATCAAGAGGATGTGAATTTGCACTGTTGTACAACCATCAGTGCTCAATTCATGTAGGAATAAAGTCTTCCCAATATTTTGCTTTTGTTATTTTGCTGTAAGCTTGAAATCAAGTACAAAGTAGATCTTCTCCCCATATGCCTAATAGTTTTATTATTTTCTGATTCATACGAGTTGATTGATTTTGCTTCTCAAGGCATATATACAGTCTTCATGTAGGGGCTATGTACAGAAAAAAAAGGTTTGAACTGGGCTATCAATAATAGGTTTCTTCTTCCATCATTTGAGTCTGACAGAAAGAAGCAAGAAGTTAGACATAAACCTATAGTAGGTAATACTCTGACAAAAGTTACTTTACTTTAGCTAGGATGAAGTACTACTTTATAGAGATAATATTAAAACCTATTTTGGTGGATTAAATTTTTTAGAAAAGTGGGTGATTTTTCACACTAAAGATTTCTACTGTTTGTGTGAGTTTTTAAAAAGTCCTTTTAATTTACAAAAATACAGACTTTAACAAATTTTCATACCAGAGACAGTGCAACACCTTTTTTGTTAGAGGGGCCAAACAAACCAAACTGTGGCTCAGGCCCTAACCTCTCTAGCTGCCTTGTGAGGCAAAAATTGGTCAGGCCATGGTCCCAGTGGCCCACTCCATTCCTCTTCTTATATTTCATGGCCTTTTACATTTTTCATATCTTAGAAGGAAAGTTTATAAAGCTTTTTCTATATGATAAATGTGGAAAGAGGCTCTTATAAAATTGCATACAGGTATATATGTAAAAAGTTGGCATACAGAAAGAGTATGTACTTTTACATTAACTCTACATAGGCATTTCCAGGACTGTAATTTGGGCAGAGCTGGGACACTGTTGCAATGCAAAAAAAAAAAAACCAGAAGAAACCAGTCTTCGCAAAAAAAAGCAACAATAAATAAAACAGCGAAGATGACTAATAAAAACAACACCAAAAATAAAAAATATATATAAAATATGAAAACTAAAAATGTTTATTGACCATAAAAATAAAGCAGAATACAGGAGAACAGGACTCGACACAGCTGTGTTTCAGCCGGTAAGGCCTGCGTCAGGAGTCTTCTCACCATATAAAGTGTCTTTCTCTAATTCTATAGCGGATGTTTTTAAATTGATATGTAGAACAGCTTGTAAGTGAATTGTATGAAGAACGTCTATATGAACAACTCTCCAGTTGTCTGTTCAGGGAACTTGTGGTGCTAAAAATCACTCAAAACAATATAGTTTTCTTTTACTTCTTTCTGCGTTGATACTCTTTTTCTGGATCTCTCTCTAGCTGGCAAGAGCTCTTATTGGCTCTCCCTAGAGTCACAGTTTTTTTTCTCAGTCTCCAACTGCTGGAAGGCGTGCACAACCCATCAGACACATTCTGGGCTGGTCCGGAGGGACTAAAGGAAAGCAAATTAGCAGGTAAGGTCTAATTTCTCCTTAGTGGAAAGAAAAAGAAAAACAAAAGAGCACAGACAGAGCAGGGGGATCGGCAGAGATGCCAAAACCCCATGCTTGCATCAGCTCAAGTGGATAGGCAAGCCTACATGTGGTGGTCACATGGTTGGGTATGTTTGCAAGCAGACACTTCAGGATTTGTAAAAGTCGGCAGATCAGCACCTGCCAGATCTGTTTGCCCCTCCTGTGATGGGCCATTTCCAACTTCAGAAATGGCCTGGGGGGGGGGGGTCAGGGGGCTGCTAGAGCTAACTCTTCATCTCTGTACTCTGAGGCATTGGGGCTCATCATTGTCACGTTTGTGACCGTTTCCTTGTCTGTGCTCACCTCGCCCTCTGGTGGCCAGAACCGGTGACTGCTATGAAGATCTTCCGGGCTGCCAGACTTGCTTCTCTTGTTTGTGCCTGAACAGCACCCGTAGCTGCCTTGTGATTCCTGCAGCTGAACTTCAGCAGCTGATGGGCTTTATTAATCACCTGGAAACTTCTGTGTTTGCCTTTGCATCATCTAAGGTCCCTGGTTTGTTGGTGCTTTGTTGCACTTCTGCCTAGTCTGGTTTCTTGTTTGAGTTTCTTGTCCCGTTCTAGTTAGTCTGTGTGTAGATTAGCTTAGGTTTATTGCTTAGTCTTGTTTCTGGTTTGTATTCCTGGTCTAGTTTCTGTTTGTCTGTGTCTCTTACTTAGTGGCTGCTCTGCAGCTTTCAGTCCTGTCTCTTGTCTGTCAGTATTTGTACCTTGTTTCAGTGGCTGCTTGGCAGCTTTCAGTCTTTGTCCTTTAGCTTGTCCATTTCCTGTCTTGTAGTGTTGTCTGTCTGTGAGTCCTAGCCCAGTTTCCTGCCTTGCTGCCCATGTATCTTCCATTCCCCTCTGACCCTCAGTCCCTGTTCAGCCTAGTTGGTATCCAGTTCCTGCCCTGTCCGGTAAGTCCTGCTGGTCGCCTGAACCCAGGGGCTGAACTCCTGAGGAACAGCGGTCAAGTGCAGGTGAAGTCTAGCTGTTCCTGTCAGAGTTCTGCCTTGTCTCTGGTGTGGGATGGTTTTGCCTGCCACTGCTGCTCCACGGCAGTGGCCCAAGGGCTCACGAACCTAGTTTCTGCCTTGAAAACGTGACACTCATGGTCCCGATGGCATTGGCAGGAACAGTGGCCATATTATTCCATCTTCTCCTGCTGCTGTTTCTCAGCAGCAAGATTCCTCTCAGTCCCCATTGGGGCTCGGGGTGGGGGCCTTGTTTCCCACTCACCTCAGGTCTGCCTGCAGGGGTGGTCAGGGGAGTGTGTCTCCAGAGCTTGACTCAAATGGTCAAGCAATTCCTGCAGGAGAAGGCTGGCCCCTTGGCCAAAGGTGGGGCCCCAAGAGGCCCAGATTCTCTCGGCCAGGGTTCTCTTGTGGGAGCCAAGTGCCACAAGGGAGATCAGGGGAGTTGCAGATGTCCTAGTCATCTCCAGGGCATGGGGAGAGGACTTGAAGGTCCATTCTGACCCTCAATCTCTCTCAGATTCAGATTTAGATGGCGTTCCCCCATAGGAAGAGGAGGAGGAGGAATGGTCCCAAATGATCTGGTGAGGAGCTCTCTTGTCTCATTGTTGAGATTACAGAGGATGTTGCAGACTCCTTGGAGGGGATTCTCTCTTGGAGGGCCTTGTTGGGCTCCTGAAGCATTTTCTGCTTCATAAAACGCTTACCCATGTGCTTCTGGAGGAGTGGGAGGCCCCAAATGGGGCTATCAAGAGGGTTTGGGCCACTGACCACCTTTATTCCTTCACTCCTGAGGAACTGGAGAATTACTGGGCATACCCTAGGTTGGATGCTATTGTTGCAGTGGTCACCATGTGACCACTGTCCCTGTTTAGGGCAGCTTGGCCCTCAGGGAGATCTACGATAAGTGGTTGGAACAGCAGTTGTGCCTAGCAATTTCGGTAGGGGTGTTGCAGCTGCTGGAGTCCAGGAAGTTTCCCACCTAGAATATGGAGTGGGTTTTTTCCTGTATGATCTAGTATGCCTGGCCTCTCATCAGAGTGTTCAACTTTGGTGGGCCATTGCTGGCTGTGGCTTGGTCACTGGGTGGGGGATGCTGCCTCCAAGATGCTTCTTAGCTGCCCTTTCAAGAATGTTTGCTATTTGAGGAGGGCCAGGAGAAGCTGGTGAAGGATGTGGCTAGATCCCTTCATCTCCCTGAATTGAGGCTAAAAGGTTCCCAGCAGTCCTCTGCTGCTCCAGGGGATGAGTTGTTTCCAGGCTGCCCAATGTATTCTGACCCAGGCCTCCAATTCATGGAGGCCCTTTCAGTCAGGCTCCTTTTGGGGCCCTAGGAGAGCAGTCCCTACACCCCCTGCCTAATGAGGATGCACCGAGTCCCTCTGTGGTGTAAGTGAGGGGTAGGTTGCCCCTCTTCTACCTCGATTGGGCCCACACCACCTCAAACCAGTGGGTTCTGGAGGTGGTCAAGAAGGTATACTGCCTGGAGTTCACGTATTCCATTTCCAATGCTTTTATGCTTTCCTACATAAGTACATAAGTAATGCCACACTGGGAAAAGACCAAGGGTCCATCGAGCCCAGCATCCTGTCCATGACAGTGGCCAATCCAGGCCAAGGGCACCTGGCGAGCTTCCCAAACGTACAAACATTCTATACATGTTATTCCTGGAATTGTGGATTTTTCCCAAGTCCATTTAGTAGTGGTTTATGGACTTGTTCTTTACGAAACCGTCTAACCCCTTTTTAAACTCTGCTAAGCTAACCGCCTTCACCACGTTCTCCGGCAACGAATACCAGAGTTTAATTATGCATTGGGTGAGGAAACATTTTCTCCAATTTGTTTTAAATTTACTACACTGTGACTCGGAGCAAAAGCGCCTGCCTATTGCACTCTCAGGCACCTGTTGGGGCTCACACTGTGGAGCTCATTAACAGTGTGGTTTAGGCCGATATTCCATTTACTTTGTGGTCCCCAAGAAGGGTGGCTCCTTCTATTCCATTTTGGACTTGAAGGGGCTCAATGCCTTCCTGTGGGTTCAGCATTTTTGCATGGAAACCCTCAGGTCTGTAATCACCTTGGTTTGGTTGGGTGAGTTCCTGATGTCCCTGGACATCACAGAAGCCTATCTACACATTTTCTTTGCAGCCCATCACAGGCATTATCTTTGCTTCTGTGTTCTTGGTCACCATTACCAGTTTTGGGCCCTGCCCTTTGCTCTGGCTATGGACCCCTGCACCTTTTCCAAACTTATAGTGATGGTTGCTGTTTATCTGCCCCACCCGGGGTGCAGATGCATACTTATCTAGATGACTGGCTGATTCAATCAGACTCAGCAGTAGAGGCCAGCCTGACCCTTCTCATGTCATCTTTCAGTTGGAGACCCTGGGCTGGGTTGTTAATCAGAACAAGAGTCACCTGATTCCCTCTCAAGCCCTGGAGTACCTGGGAGTTCACTTTATTATTGTCTAGGGGATGGTGTTTCTCCCGGAGGACCTGGTGGAGAAGCTTTTAGCGCAGAAATGCAGACCGTGCAAGCTTCTGGTTCCCACAGTATGGGATTATTTGCAGCTACTGGGCTCAATGGCATCAATGCTTGAGGTGGTGCCTAAAGTGAGGGCCCACACCCAGCCCTTACAGTGGGCCTTGTTGTCTCAGGGGCTCCAGTCACTCAGGACTTCCATCATCCTCTGCCTCTTTCACCCAAGGTGAAAATCAGTCTGTCCTGGTAGGACAGCACAGCTCACCTCCTGAGAGGATTGCCATTGGATCTCCCCACCCCACCCCACCCCCAGTGGGTGCTTGCAACCACTGATGCTAGTCTCCTTGGCTAGGAGCTCATTGCCTGGACCATGTGGCTCAGGGATACCTGCACTCTGCAGGAGGCAGCTGGCTCCATCAATTGTCTGAAGGCATAGGCAGTTTGGCCCTGTTGGAATTCCTGCTTCTCCTTCAGGAGAAGGCAGTCAGGGTGATGTCGGTCAATGCCACTACAGTGCTTTACATCAACAAATAGGAAGGTACCAGAAGACAGACAGTAGCCCTGGATGCAATGTGCCTCTGTCGGTGGATGGAGAGACACCTGCAAGACCTCAAAGCAGTTCGTATTGCAGGCAAGGACAATGTGCAAGCAAACTTTCTCAGTCACTCTATCCTGGATCCAGAGGAGTGGGAGCTGGGGCAACAGGCCTTTCAGCTCATCCTGGACTGCTGGGACCTCAGGAGTTCAATCTGTTGGCTTCTGCAGCCAATGCAAAACAGAGCAGTTCTTCAGTCATCAGAGAGAATAATATTACATTGGTGGTCAAACTGTTGGAAAGCATGGTAACCAAACAACTTACTGATTATATAAACGAATTCACAACATTACATGAATCACAATCAGGATTTTGCCCCCTCCATAGCACTGAAACAGTACTAATTACCCTCCTAGCCAAATTCAAGCAGGAAATAGCAACAGGCAAAAGCATACTTCTCCTCCAATTCAACATGTCCAGTGCGTTTGACATGGTAAACCAAAAATACTACTAAGACTCCTAGATTACTTCGGGATTGGTGGACACATACTTAGTTGGATCAAGGGTTTCCTAGCCACTAGAACATATCAAGTGAAATCAAGCTCAAACATATCGCTACCGTGGAAAGCAGAATGCGGAGTACCTCAAGGATCACCACTTTTCAACCTAATGATGACCCCACTAGCCAAATCCTTATCCAACCAAGGCCTTAACCCTTTCATCTATGCAGACGATGTCACAATATACATTCCTTACAAACGTGATCTGACAAAAGTCACCAACGAAATCAAGCTCAGCTTGAATATCATGGACTCATGGGCAAATGCATTTCAACTAAAACTCAACACAGAAAAAACACACTGTCTCATCCTCTCATCCCAATACAATACAAATAAACTCACAAACATAAACACCCCAGATTATACCCTCCCTATCTCAGACAGCCTGAAAATTCTCAGTGTTACAATCGACCGTAACCTCACACTAGAGAACCAAGTGAAATCTACAACAAAGAAAATGTTCCACTCAATGTGGAAACTCAAACACATGAAACCATACTTCCCGAGGGAAACATTTCGTAACTTGATACAATCAATGGTACTAAGCCATGTAGACTACTGCAACGGAATTTATGCGGGATGCAAAGAACAAATTATAAAGAAACTTCAGACCGCTCAAAACACGGCAGCCAGGCTGATATTTGGAAAAACGCGATTTGAAAGCGCCAAACCCCTCCGAGAAAAACTGCACTGGCTCCCAATCAAAGAATGTATTGCTTTCAAAATCTGCACCCTGGTTCATAAAATTATCTACGGCAAAGCTCCGGGATACATGACAGACTTCATAGACCTACCAACCAGAAACACAACAGGATCAACACAAACATACCTAAATCTCCACTACCCAAGCTGCAAAGGACTCAAATACAAATCAACCTATGCATCCAGCTTTTCCTACATAAGCACACAACTATGGAACGCATTACCAAAAGCCATAAAAACAACTTATGATCACCTAAACTTCTGGAAATCATTAAAAACTAACATGTTCAAAAAGGCATACCCTACTAGATTGTAAGCTCTTTGAGCAGGGACTGTCTTTCTTCTATGTTTGTGCAGCGCTGCGTACGCTTTGTAGCGCTATAGAAATGCTAAATAGTAGTAGTAGTAGTAGTAGTACCGACCCAACTTAAATGCCTGTACCCTGCAACACAACAAAACCAAAGCTTGTAATGGATATATAACAGGGGCGTAGCTAGACACCCAAGTTTGGGTAGGCCTGGACCCAAGGTGGGTGGGCAGCACTCCACCTTGTCCTACAAGTGATTTGGTTTCTCCCTCTCTCTCCTGCATGCCATATGGTCTTTCAAACATCCCTTCTCCCCGTATACCTTTTAAATAGATTTTCACCGGCAGCAAAAAGTTGTTGGCAGTTTTTGGCTGGTGGGGCTTGGGATCCCTGCCAGCCACATTATAGGTGTGCTGCTACTTGGTGGGCCTGAACCTAAAGTGGGTGGGCCTGGGCCCACCCCAGCCCACCCTTGGCTACGCCACTGATATATAATAACTCTTCCTTTCTACGATTCCCTAATGTGTCTGTACACACTAACCTTATTCTACTACATTACTGTATTAGTTCATACCGGAATTGGCGAATGCCTTTACGGTACTATGTAATTCACATTGAGCCTGCAAATAGGTGGGAAAATGTGGGATACAAATGTAACAAATAAAATAAAATTAATTTAATCTTGAATGGATAATGAATGTGACTGTTGGGCAAACTGGATGGGGCCATTCAGGGGTTTATCTGCCATCACTTACTATATGTTACTATGAACCAGCCTCTTGTATAATTATTTGGAAGCCCAGGCCTGAGACTTAGGTTCAGGCTCTAAAAATGACAAGAAAAGTACAGGCCATTAGCCTAAATTTGAACTCTGAAGTTCCAGCAAACTCTTGAGCTATTGGGACACACCATGCAGCAAAATAAAGAAGGGACCATGCAGTAAAATGAGGAAGAAGGTAGGGTGCAGAAACCTCATAAACAGGATACAGATGGCTCCTCAAACTAGGTGTAAGGTCGTGCTTAAGTTTGTGGTTAAGCAAGCTAAAGATGAGAACATGTTCACGAGATGAAGCTACTCATTAGCATAAGCCAATCAGTGACAACCATGACATAAATTAGATCCAATCAGATGGGCTTACTGTCATATTACTGATATCCTGTATGAACATATAAAAGTTAGTGTTTTTCCTGGTTTAAGCTAGAGAGAAGGGTTGCCACTCTCTCTCTCCAGGGGAAACCAATGTGACCAGCAGAATTGACAAATTACCTAATTGCTTTCCCATGTAAAACCTTTTGATTGGTAAAAGAAATTATAAAAGACTAAGATTCAGATAGCACCTGTTTGCAGCTGGATTATTATATTCCTATAACTAATTGATTGTACATGCCTGTTGTCAATCACTGATTTGACTTGTATCTTGGCAAATAAACTCCTCATCCCAAATGATGTTCTGTGGGCTTCACTTAATGATCAAAGGCTGTAAGTATAAATGCTTCTGCTCTATCAGGCTTTCTTTCGCTGCATTGTATAACCTGTAGCCTAAATCCAGTTTGTCATGAGACTGGTATCTTTTCCTTGCCAGTGCTGAGAGGCGGACTAATGCGGGTCCCTTAGACCTAACGTCTCTCTCAGTGGCAATTCCTTTTAGATCACAGCTTCTTGATTACCTCAGTACTAGTGCTATTTAGAGATGGAGTCAGATTTGAGGTCAATCCAGCCTTCTTGGAGGTTTTCTCTGCCACTGGACAGCTGAGCTCCAGTACCAGACAGAACCTAGGGGTCTCTGAACCCCGAAACAAAACACTCTCAAGGGATAGATGCTCTAGTTCAACCATGACTGATGGAGGAACCCATCTATGTCTTCCCATCTTAGTCTCTCATAGGCTTCCTGTTGCTAAGGATTGTGTGCCATCCTTGTCTGGTCTTGCTACTGGCTACAGATTGGCCTCACCAGACATGGTGCGCAGATCTCGTGCACCTCTTAGAGGGTGACCCTCTCTCATTGCTAGAGGTCAAGGTCTTTTCAGGCAGGGGCCAGTAGAAATAGAACATCCAGATCCCTTCTGGCTTAGGGTCTGGCAATTGAAAGGAGGCACTTAAAGAAACATGTTTTTTCTCCTGTAGTGGTTTCTACACTGCTCTGCTCTCGGAAGCCCTCCATGTTCCTGGCTTATATCAGGGTATGGAAGGTGTTTGAACTCTGTCCCCTTGGAGGGCTCGGGTCCATGATATTCTAGGATTCTTGCAGCAGGGACTGGACCAGGGTTTGGCATTAGGCTCCCTGAGGATCCAGGTGGCTGCTCTGTCCAGTTTTTTGGGTAAGGTGAAAGGGACCTCCTCAGCTTTGCAAGGGGAGATGTCTAATTTCCTGAGAGGCATGGCGCATTGATGCTCCCTAATACATCCCTCTTTTTCCTTATGGAACTTCACTCTGGTTCTCTAAGTGCTGGCAAGACTCCATTTGAGCCTCTGTGCTCAACCTCCATTAACGACCTCACTCTCATGATGATCTTTCAGGTCACCATCACCTCGACTCAAAGAGTTTCCGAGCTGCAGGCACTATCTTGTTGGGACCCATATCCCTCTGCTGCATGGTCCCTTATTTTCTCCCTAAAGTGGTCTCTCCATTCCATGTGAATCAGGAAATTTCTTTGCCCTCCTTTGTGGAGGAGGGTTCTCCTGCAGACCAGAGTCTCCATAGGCTGGACATCTGGGGGAACTGCTACGGTACCTGAAGGAAATGAATGATTTTCACCTCTTGGAACACCTCTTTGTTCTTTTCCATGTCCCAAGAAAGGGGCCAGACAGCCTCTATGGCCTCCATTGTGAGATGGATCAAGTTGGCTATTGAGACCACTCACATTTGTAAGAATCATCTGGTGCCTCAGGGCCTGAAGGCCCACACCACACAGGCTCAGGCCACATCTTGGGCAGAGGCCTGGGCAGTGGCTCTGGAAGAAATTATAGGGCAGCAATGTGGTTGTTGCTCCATTCATTTGTCAAGCACTACAGGTTGGATGTGGCAGCCAGGGTCCATTCAGACTTTGGCAGGGCCATTATTCGGGGAGCCTTGTCTTCCCTCGCCCAGTAGATCTACTTCAGTACATCCCACTTGAGCACAATAGTGGAACTGATGCAAAGGAAAGAGAAATTATGTCTTATCTGATAATTGTCTTTCCTTTACTCAGCTACACTGTTCTGCAACCCGCCCTCGGAAGACTTGGGCCTGGGACTCTGGATGTGCTCTGCAATTTCCCTTTCAATGTTAAAAAAAAAGAAAAGAAAAAAATGTGAAGAATCAAATCCAGCAATATGGGTTCCCATGACATTGTTATATCCTGGAGTATGCAAGTTACAAATGCCACTCTGTGGTGTTATGCTTGTTTGATGCAGGATTGTGAGTGCCACTCTGTGGTGTTATACCTGCCTGCTGTTCATTCCAGCTGCAGTGCCTGATGGGGCATGGGTGCGTTACAAAAAGGGACCTTCTGCTCTTTTGGCAGATGTATACTGGATCTGTCCAGGGATCACCACCTGCTAATACCAGTGAAGTCACTAGTCTACCTCCATCTGCTGGTAGGAGGGGATAATACCCACTTGTGCAGAACAGTAGCTGACTATCAGGCTCATTTTCAAAAGAGAAAAGCATCCAAAAAGTGGCATAGGTCTGCATTTGGATGTTTTTCTCACAAAAACGTCCAAATCAGTATTTTCGAAACCTCTTTTTAGACATTTTCCTCTGAAGTCCGTCAGAAGTGCATCTAAATCTCAAGGGGATGTGCCAGGGACGTGTTCAAGGCAGGACTTGGGTGTTCCTAAGACTAGAATTTTTTCAGCCATAATGGAACAAAAGAAAATGTCCAGGACTAAAACTTAGATGTTTTGAGCTAGACCTGTTTTTATAACAAATAGCTGCAGTGGGAATTGAACCCACTACCCCAGGATCAAGATCCATTGCACTAACCACTAGGCTACTCCTCCACTCCACACAAAAAAGTGCCCCAAATGACCAGATGACTACTGGAGGGAATCAGGAATCACCTCCCCTTACTCCCCCAGTGGTCACTAACCTCCCTCCCCCCCCCCCCCAAAATGTGATTAAAAATATTACTTTCCAGCCTCTATGCCAGCCTCAGATGTTATACTCAGGTTCATTAGAATAGCATGCAGGTCCCTGGAGTAATCTAGTAGTACTGCAGTGCACTGCAGACAGGTAGACCCAGGCTTCTACCTCCCCTTACCTGTTACACTTGTGGAGGAAACTGTGAGCCCTCCAAAACCCACCAGAAACCCACTGTACCCACATATTGGTACTCCCTTCACCTGTAAGGACTATGGTAGTGGTGTACAGTTGTGGGTAGTGGGTTTTGGGTGGGGTTGGGGGGGCTCATCAGACAAGATAAGGGAGCAATGGTGAGATGTGTACCTGGGAATACCGAGCCTTGTGTCTATTGTTTATCAGTAGATTTGGGCTTTGAAATCAGATCTATAGGTAAAAAGGAGGTCTCATTACATATATCTAAATACGAGAGTGCTATTTTTCCATACTTCATAACAAAAGTGCACATTCCCTAATTATCTGTCCCAATGCAACTGAAGCTTTTACCTCCTCAGTACATGTAAATGGTTTCATCCCTGTGTAGATTCTCTGATGCCGTGTGAGGCTTTCTTTCCAACTCAAGCTTTTACAACACTCAGAACATGCAAATGGTTTCTCTTCTGTGTGGACTCTCTGATGCACTTTGAGATTTACATTACAATGAAAGCTTTTACCACACTTAGAACATGTGAATGGTTTCATTCTATTGTGGATTTTCTTGTGTATTTTGTACGTTTTGCATTTGGATGTTTGGATAAGTACATAAGTATTGCCATACTGGGAAAGACCAAAGGTCGTCAAGCCCAGCATCCTGTTTCCAACAGTAGCCAATCCAGATCACAAATACCTGGCAAGATCCCAAAAAATAAAATGTCCAAATCACAAATTTCCAAACACTACTTTCAAAAGGAAAAGATAGACGTTTTTGTTTGTTGAAAATGACCTTCTTTCCTGTTCAGATTTTGGTCATTTTTGTAAAACGTCCAAATTCAGACTTAGACATCATATCAAAAATGCCCCTCTATAGGAAAGAAAATTATCGGGTGTAAGACATAATTTCTCCTTTACATGGTCCTAGAGCTGTTTCCTATGAATGAGCATTCTTTTTGAAACAAAATGAGAAATGCAGCAAAATAGGCTTATTTCATTGTATTTCAATACAAAACCAAAAATGCAACAACTTATTTTAGTTGTTCTTTTGTTTTTAGCAACCACAGGGCCCCTTTTACAAAGCTGTACTACCGATTAGCAGTGTGCTAAATGCGAAGAAGCCCAGTCTATTCTCATGGGCTTCTTCACATTCAGCACACCGCTAATGGCAGTTCAACTTTGTAAAGGAGCCCACAATTTGTTACTGACCCACGTTATTTGCAAATACGAGTATGCTACAAATGAAACAATGAAAAAAAAAAGAATTTTGAATGAAAAAAATGCTGAACACTTCCAAAATGAAACAAAAGCTGGCTGATGTGTATGCACCTGCTATTTCCTTTCTGCCAGCTGTTATTTCTTTACAGTCCACAGAATGAACATACAAATGTAAGGTCTACCTATCCAAAAACAGCACTGCACAAAAACAACAGATGGGTTGCACTAGTAGAAACTGAAAGTGATTACTTGGCTGTGAAACTCTCAAAGATTTAATCAGAAGAGGGCACAGAGAAAGCCCTACAGTAAGACCCAATAGGTCAAACATAAAACTATGGTTTTGAACCTGATAAGTCACTGATTCATATTCTTAGTATGCTAGTAGTATAATCAAAAGGGAGCACAACGAAAGCCCTACAGTCAGATAAAATAGGTCAAATATAATACTATGGTACATAAGTACATAAGTATTGCCATACTGGGACAGACCGAAGGTCCATCAAGCCCAGCATCCTGTTACCAACAGTGGGTAATCCAAGTCACAAGTACCTGGCAAGATCCCAAAACAGTTCAATACATTTTATGGTGCTTATCCTAGAAATAAGCAGAGGATTTTTCCCAAGTCTTTTTAATAATGACTTCTCTTTTAGGAAGCTAGCCAAACCTTTTTTAAACCCTGCTAAGCTAACTGCTTTTACTACATTCTCTGGCAACGAATTCTAGAGTTTAATTACATGTTGAGTGAAGAAATATTTTCTCCGATTTATTTTAAATGTACTACTTTGTAGCTTCATTGCATGCCCCATAGTCCTAGTATTTTTGGAAAGAGTAAACAAGCGATTCACGTCTACCCATTCCATTCTATTCATTATTTTATAGGCCTCTATCATATCTCCCCTCAACAATCTCTTCTCCAAGCTGAAGAACCCTAGCCACTTTAGCCTTTCTTTATAGGGAAGTCATTCCATCCCCTGTATCATTTTTGTCACCCTTCTCTGTACCTTTTCTAATTGGACTATATCTTTTTTGAGATGCGGTGACCAGAATTGCACTCAATATTCGAGGTGCAGTTGCACCATGAAGCAATACAAAGGCATTATAATGTCCTAATTTTTGTTTTCCATTCTTGTCCTAATAATACCTAACATTCTATTTGAAATTTTAGCTGCTGCTGCACATTGAGCAGAGGGTTTCAACGTACCATCAATGATGACACCTAGATCCCATTCCTGGTCGGTGACTCCTAAGGTGGAACTTTGCATTACGTAGCTGCGTATGTCTAGTAGCATTATAGAAATGATAAGTAGTAGTAGTAGTATCTATAGTTCGGGTTCCCCTTTCCCACCTGCATCGCTTTGCACTTGCTCGCATTAAACATGATCTGCCATTTGGATGCCCAGTCTCCCAGTCTCGTAACGTCCCTTTGTAATTTTTCATAATCCTCTTATTATTTAACAACTTTGAATAACTTTGTGTCGTCAGCAAGTTTAATTACCTCACTAGTCACTCCCATCTCTAGATCATTTATAAATATGTTAAAAAGCAACGGTCCCAGCACAGACACCTGGGGAACCCCACTATCTACCCTTCTCCATTGAGAATACTGACCATTTAACCCTACTCTCTGGGTTTTTTTTGTTACATTTGTACCCCGCGCTTTCCCACTCATGGCAGGCTCAGTTTTCTATCTTTTAACCAGTTTTTAATCCACAATAGTACACTACATCCTATCCCCCTGATGGCGAACCTATGACACGCGTGTCAGCACTGACACGCGTGCCATTTTCGCTGACAAGTGGCGGATTTCAGCATTTCCTTGATTTGTCCAGGTTTCTCGATGAGCACGTGACCACCTCATCTTCTTAACTCCTCTGCTCTGATGCACGTGCGACGGCGACGCAGGCAGGCTAGAGGCAGCGTCTGTGCTTGTGCGCGTGCCAGCCAGCGCCTGCATGCTCAGCATCAGCTGGTGATAATCCTGCACGCACTGCACGCTTCACGCAGGCGCAGCGGCTTACTTCTACTGTCTGCAGCCTGCCGCCTTCTCTTCAGCCGCTGCCATAATAATCGCGAGTCGACGAGAGCACGAGGCTGCAGCGGGACGGTCTGGTCTCTGTCTTCTGACTCTTCTCTTGTGCCCTGCCTGCCCCTTGCTTAGCCGCCGCCATAACATTGAGGTAAGATTCTTAAGAATGGGCTCCCATGATAAATTGTTTGGGATAAATATAAGTAATATAACAGCAGGTTATGCCATGATTTAACAGGGCAGGCATTTCTCAGTCTGGGGGGGAGGGGTGCATAGTTCTCTGAAAGAAAGACAATCTACTGAAAACCTTCCAGAGAATTATGTGCAGTGTGAGCTGATTTTCATTTTCTAAGTCTCACCCTGCTGCTGCTGCTGCTGCTGCTGCTGTTCTTCTTTCTTTCCTTTCCAGGTTAGTTAAGGAGTGTGGTAGCTGTGTTAGTCCACTCTTAAGGTTATCAATAGAAATCAAACAAAATAAAACATGGAAAAGAAAATAAGATGATACCTTTTTTATTGGACATAACTTAATACATTTCTTGATTAGCTGACGAAGAAGGGCAACCTTTGAAAGCTAATCAAGAAATGTATTAAGTTATGTCCAATAAAAAAGGTATCATCTTATTTTCTTTTCCATGTTTTATTTTGTTTGATTTCTATTGATAACAGGTTAGTTAAAGAATTCCCCTTCCCCCTCACTTATCTTAGTTCACGGCACCCCACACAAGTTAAATAATATCAAGACCAACAAAAGAAACCGACTGACAGATGAACAAAGAAGTCACTAAGCAGGTAAGTTAAATAATTAGTTTTTGGTTTATTAAATACAGTTATATATTACAATTATACATTTTTGTTATTTAAACTATAAATATCGTGAAATTATGGTTTTTTTCTCGAAGTGACACACCACCCAAGTTATGCTCGGTTTTTTGGGGAATTTTGACACACCAAGCTCAAAAGGTTGCCCATCACTGTCCTATCCCATGACTTTCCCTCTGGAGTCTTTCATGAGGTACTTTGTCAAATACCGTTTGAAAATCCAGATACACAATATGTACTGGCTCAACTTTATCCGCATGTTTGTTCACCCCTTCAAAGAAATGTAATAGATTGGTGAAGCAAGATTTCCCTTCACTAAATTCATGTTGGCTTTGTCTCATTAATCCATGCTTTTGAATATGCTCTGTAATTTGTTCTTTATAATAGTCTGTACCATTTTACCCGGAACTGATGTCAGGCTCACCGGTCTATAATTTCCCGGATCACCTCTGGAACCTTTTTAAAAAATCGGCGTTATGTTGGCCACTCTCCAATCTTCCGGTACCGTGCATGATTTTAAAGATAAATTACATATTACTAATAATAGTTCTGCAAGTTCACTTTTCAATTCTATCAGTACTCTGGGATGAATACATCTGGTCCAGGCTATTTTCTTCTCTTCAATTTGTCAAATTGCACCATTACATCTTTCAGGTTTATAGAGATTTCTTTCATTTTCTCTGACTCATCAGCTTTGATTATCTTTTTTGGCACCAGTATATCTACCAAATCTTCCTCGGTGAAGACAGAAGCAAATAATTAATTTAATCTCTCCGCTATGGCTTTGTCTTCCCAGAGTGCACTTTTTACCCCTCAGTCATCTAGCGGTCCAACCAATTCTTTTGCCAGTTTCTTGCTTTTAATATATCTAAAAAAGTTTTTACTATGTGTTTTTGCCTCCAAAGTAATCTTTTTTTTAAAGTCCGTCTGTCTTCCTTATCAGCGCTTTGCATTTGACTTGCCATTCCTTATGCTATTTCTTATTATATTCAGTCAGATCCTTCTTCCATTTTATGAAGGATTTTCTTTTAGCTCTAATAGCTTCTTTCACCTCATTTTTTAACCATGCCGCCTGTCGTTTGGTCTTCCTTTTTTAATATACGGAATATATTTGGCCTGGGTTTCCAGGATGATATTTTTGAACAGCATCCATGCCTGATGTAAATTTTTTACCTTCATAGCTGCTCCTCTAATTTTTGTTTTCACCGTTCTTCTCATTTTATCATAGTCTCCTTTTTGAAAGTTAACTGCTAACGTATTGGATTTCCTGTGTGTACTTACTCCAGAGCTTATTTCAAATTGATCGTTTTATGATCACTGTTATCAACAGTCCCCAGCACCATTACCTCCTGCACCATATCATTTGCTCCACTAAAGACTAGGTCAAGAATTGTTCTTCCTGTTGTTAGCTCCTGAACCAGTTGCTCCATAAAGCAGTCCTTAATTCCATAAAGGAATTTCACTTCTCCAGCATGCACTGATGTTACATTTATCCAGTCATTATCAGGGTAATTGAAATCACCCATTATTATTGTGTTCCCCAGTTTCTTAGCCCCCTTAATTTCTGATAACATTTCTACATCTGTCTCTTCATCCTGACCAGGTGGACGTTAGTACACTCCTATCACTATCCTTTTCCCCTTCACACATGGAATTTCAATCCATAGGGATTCCAAGATGTGTTTTGTGTCCAGTAGAATTTTTATTCGATTCAAGGCCTTCCTTAATATACAATGCTACCACTCCACCAATTCGATCAACCCTATCACTGTGATATAATTTGTATCCTGGTATAATTTGTATCCTGGTATGACAGTGTCCCACTGGTTATCCTCCTTCCACCAGGTCTCAGAAATGCCTATTATATCTATTTTTTTCATTTAGTACAATATATTCTCCGAGGACAAGCAGGCTGCTTGTTCTGACTGATGGGTGACGTCCACGGCATCCCCCTCCAATCGGAATCTTCACTAGCAAAGACGTTTGCTAGCCCTCGCTCGCCCATGCGCACCGCGCATGCGCGACCGTCTTCCCGCTCGAACCGGCTCGTGTTCGTCAGTCTTCTTTTGTCCGCGCTCGGGACGGTCGTGTTTTGCCGCCATTTCGTGCCCCTCAGAAGACCTCGCGCGTCTTTCGTGTTTCTAATCTCTGTGTTTCAAAAAAAAATAAAATAAAATAAGAGGTTCCCTTTTTCCCGTATTTCTAGTTTTCTTTTCCCCAGCGTAGGTTTCCTTTCGCTTTCGGGAGCGGCCATGTTGGCCGCCCGTATGGGTTTTTTCTCCCCTTTTTTCTCGGTGCCTCTTGTCATCATTGCGAATTTTGATTTCGCCGGCGCGATTTTTCCGCCCATGTCATCGAAGCCTTCCAGCGGCTTCAAGAAGTGCACCCAGTGCACCCGGATAATCTCGCTCACTGATAGGCACGCTTCGTGTCTTCAGTGTCTGGGGGCTGGCCACCGCCCGCAGGCCTGTAGTCTTTGTGCTCTTTTGCAAAAGAGGACTCGGGTAGCGAGGTTAGCCCAGTGGAACGTTCTGTTCTCCGGCGCTTCGACGGCAACAGCATCTCGGGATTCGTCGGGTGCATCGGCGTCGGCAGCACCGAAGTCTTCGGAGATCGCATCGGTGTCAACGGTATCGAGGCGTCTTCCTCCTGCATCGTCGGTACCGAGACTTTGAAAGAGGGCGTCGGTGGTACCGGGACCCCCGCTGGTGTTGATGTCGTCAGACGGTGGTGCTTCGTCTGGAGTGCAGGTGAGGGCTGTCCATTCCCCTGCTGGTGGCGGTGAGCCTTCGGGTAGGTCTCCTCCTGCCCTGAGGGCTCCTGCGGTAAAGCCTCCCCGGGATCGACCTTCTTTGGCCCCGGCCCTGAGGAAGCGACGTCTGGATTCTACGTCCTCCTCATCGGTACTGGGGAGCTCCGGTGACATGCTTCGCTCAAAGAAGTCAAAGAAGCATCGTCACCGGTCACCTTCCCGACTTGGTACCGGGAGCTCTGGGTCGCCGAGGGAGTCGGCACCCAGCAGGCATCGGCACCAGGAGGACCGCTCACCCTCCATCCAGGAGGAGTCGGTGCGCTCTGCCCCGGACAGCCCGGTACCGCCTCCATGCCCGGAACAGGTTTTGACCTCGACACCTGCATCGGCTTCTCAGTCTTTCTCCACAGCCGCTCTGCACGAGAGTCTCCGGGCCGTTCTTCCTGGCATCCTGGAAGAGCTGTTGCGCCCTTCTCCGGTACCGGGGGTGCCTGCGCCACCGGTGCCGTCGAGTGAGGCGACAGCTGGCCCTTTGCCCGGGGTGAGGTCCCCAGTACTGGTACCTCTTGCGGCACCGGCTTCGGCTGCCTCCCAGGTGGACTCCCTGATGACGTCGGGAGAGGGAGCTTCGCCGCTGCCGGCCAGGGAGTCCACCTGTCGACGCTCCCACCGTGGCCGTGTTTCCACGGAGTCGAGACGGGCGCGGCTTCAGACGCAGCTTCGTGAACTTGTGTCTGATACCGATGACGAGGCCTTGTGGGAGGCAGAGGAGGACATCAGATATTTCTCTGACGAGGAGTCTGATGGCCTTCCTTCTGACCCCACTCCCTCCCCTGAAAGGCAGCTTTCTCCTCCCGAGAGTCTGTCTTTCTCGGCCTTTGTCCAGGAGATGTCTACGGCCATCCCCTTCCCAGTGGTTGTGGAGGATGAGCCAAGGGCTGAGATGTTTGAGCTCTTGGACTATCCTTCTCCACCTAAGGAAGCGTCCACAGTACCCATGCATCATGTCCTGAAAAAGACATTGCTGCTGAACTGGACCAAGCCACTAACTAATCCCCACATTCCCAAGAAGATAGAATCCCAGTACCGGATCCATGGGGATCCAGAGCTGATGCGCACTCAGTTGCCTCACGACTCTGGTGTGGTGGATCTGGCCCTGAAGAAGGCTAAGAGTTCTAGAGAACATGCTTCGGCGCACCTGGGCAAAGACTCCAGAACCTTAGACTCCTTTGGGAGGAAGGCCTATCATTCTTCCATGCTCGTGGCCAAGATTCAATCATACCAGCTCTACACGAGCATCCATATGCGGAATAATGTGCGGAAGCTGGCGGACTTGGTGGACCAGCTCCCTTCGGAGCAAGCCAAGCCGTTTCAGGAGGTGGTCAGGCAGCTGAAGGCATGTAGGAAATTCCTGGCCAGAGGGGTATTTGATACCTTTGATGTTGCGTCCAGGGCCGCTGCTCAAGGTGTGGTGATGCGCAGGCTCTCATGGCTGCGTGCCTCCGACCTGGAGAATAGGATCCAGCAGCGGATTGCGGACTCCCCTTGCCGAGCGGATAACATTTTTGTGGAAAAAGTCGAACAGGTGGTAGAACAGCTCCACCAGCGGGATAACGCTTTCGACAAATTCTCCCGCCGGCAGCCTTCAGCATCTACCTCATCAGGTAGACGTTTTTATGGGGGAAGGAGGGCTGTTCCCTACTCTTCTGGTAAGCGTAGGTACAATCCTCCCTCTCGACAGCCTGCGGCCCAGGCTAAGCCCCAGCGCGCACGCTCTCGTCAGCAGCGTGCACCTCAGCAAGGCCCCACAGCTCCCCAACAAAAGCAGGGGGCGAGCTTTTGACTGGTTCCAGCAGAGCATAGCCGAGACCAAAGTGTCCGTGCCGGACGATCTGCCTGTCGGGGGGGGGGAGGTTGAAAGTTTTTCACCAAAGGTGGCCTCTTATAACCTCCGACCGTTGGGTTCTTCAAATAGTCCGGCAAGGATACGCCCTCAATTTGGCCTCCATGCCTCCAAATTACCCACCGGGAGCTCAGTCTTTCAGCTTCCAGCACAAGCAGGTACTTGCAGAGGAACTCTCCGCCCTTCTCAGCGCCAATGCGGTCGAGCCCGTGCCACCGGGGCAAGAAGGGCTGGGATTCTATTCCAGGTACTTCCTTGTGGAAAAGAAAACAGGGGGGATGCGTCCCATCCTAGACCTAAGGGCCCTGAACAAATATCTGGTCAAGGAAAAGTTCAGGATGCTTTCCCTGGGCACCCTTCTTCCCATGATTCAGGAAAAAGATTGGCTATGCTCTCTGGACTTAAAGGATGCTTACACGCATATTCCGATACTGCCAGCTCACAGACAGTATCTTCGATTCCGTCTGGGAACACGTCACTTCCAGTACTGTGTGCTACCCTTTGGGCTCGCCTCCACGCCCAGGGTGCTCACGAAGTGCCTGGCTGTGGTAGCAGCAGCGCTCCGCAGGCTTGGAGTGCACGTGTTCCCTTATCTCGACGATTGGCTGGTGAAGAACACATCCAAGGCAGGAGCTCTACAGTCCATGAGGATGACTATTCGACTCCTGGAGCTACTGGGGTTTGTGATAAATTATCCAAAGTCCCATCTTCTCCCAGTACAGAGACTCAAATTCATAGGAGCTCTGCTGGATTCTCAGACGGCTCGTACCTATCTTCCGGAGACAAGGGCCAACAATCTGTTGTCCCTCATCTCCCAGGTGCGAGCGTCCCAGTAGATCACAGCTCGGCAGATGTTGAGATTGCTCAGCCACATGGCCTCCACAGTTCATGTGACTCCCATGGTTCGTCTTCGCATGCGATCTGCTCAATGGACCCTAGCTTCCCAGTGGTTTCAGGCTGCTGGGGATCTAGAGGATGTGATGCACTTGTCCACGAGTTTTCTCAAATCCCTGCACTGGTGGACAATTTGGTCCAATTTGACTCTGGGACGCCCTTCCAAATTCCTCAGCCGCAAAAAGTGCTGACTATGGATGCGTCTCTCCTGGGGTGGGGAGCTCATGTCGATGGGCTTCACACCCAGGGAAGCTGGTCCCTCCAGGAACAAGGTCTACAGATCAATCTCCTGGAGTTGCGAGCGGTCTGGAACGCTCTGAAGGCTTTCAGAGATCGGCTGTCCCATCAAATTATCCAAATTCAGACAGACAACCAGGTTGCCATGTATTACATCAGCAAGCAGGGGGGCACCGGATCTCGCCCCCTGTGTCAGGAAGCCGTCAGCATGTGGCTCTGGGCTCGCCATCACGGCATGTTTCTCCAGGCCACATATCTGGCAGGCGTAAACAACAGTCTGGCCAACAGGTTGAGCAAGATTATGCAACCTCATGAGTGGTCGCTCAACTCCAGAGTAGTGCGCCAGATCTTCCAAGTGTGGGGCACCCCCCTGGTAGATCTCTTCGCATCTCAAGCCAACCACAAGGTCCCTCAGTTCTGTTCCAGACTTCAGGCCCACGGCCGACTGGCATCGGATGCCTTCCTCCTGGATTGGGGGGAAGGCCTGCTGTATGCTTATCCTCCCATACCTCTGGTGGGGAAGACTTTGCTGAAACTCAAGCAGGACCGAGGCACCATGATTCTGATTGCTCCTTTTTGGCCGCGTCAGATCTGGTTCCCTCTTCTTCTGGAGTTGTCCTCTGAAGAACCGTGGAGATTGGAGTGTTTTCCAACCCTCATCACCCAGAACAAAGGGACGCTTCTGCATCCCAGCCTCCAGTCTCTGGCTCTCATGGCCTGGATGTTGAGAGTGTAGACTTTGCCTCTTTGGGTCTGTCGGAGGGTGTCTCCCATGTCTTGCTTGCTTCCAGGAAAGATTCCACTAAGAGGAGGTTTGCCGTCTGGTGTGACAGCAAGGCCTTAGATCCTCGCTCTTGTCCTACACAGACCCTGCTTGACTACCTTCTGCACTTGTCTGAGTCTGGTCTCAAGACCAACTCTGTAAGGGTTCACCTTAGCGCAATCAGTGCATACCATTACCGTGTGGAAGATAAGCCGATCTCGGGACAGCCTTTAGTTGTTCACTTTATGAGAGGTTTGCTTTTGTCAAAGCCCCCCATCAAACCTCCTACAGTGTCATGGGATCTCAATGTCGTTCTCACCCAGCTGATGAAACCTCCTTTTGAGCCACTGAATTTATGCCATCTGAAGTACTTGACCTGGAAGGTCATTTTCTTGGTGGCAGTTACTTCAGCTCGTAGAGTCAGTGAGCTTCAGGCCCTGGTAGCCCATGCTCCTTACACCAAATTTCATCATAATAGAGTAGTCCTCCGCACTCACCCTAAGTTCTTGCCGAAGGTGGTGTCGGAGTTCCATCTGAACCAGTCAATTGTCTTGCCAACATTCTTTCCCCGTCTGCATTCCTGCCCTGCTGAACGTCAGCTGCACACATTGGACTGCAAAAGAGCATTGGCCTTCTATCTGGAGCGGACACAGCCCAACAGACAGTCCGCCCAAATGTTTGTTTCTTTTGATCCCAACAGGAGGGGAGTGGCTGTGGGGAAACGCACCTTATCAAATTGGCTAGCAGACTGCATTTCCTTCACTTACGCCCAGGCTGGGCTGGCTCTTGAGGGTCATGTCACGGCTCACAATGTTAGAGCCATGGCAGCATCAGTGGCCCACTTGAGGTCAGCCACTATTGAAGAGATTTGCAAGGCTGCGACGTGGTCATCTGTCCACACATTCACATCTCATTACTGCCTGCAGCAGGATACCCGATGCGACAGTCGGTTCGGGCAGTCGGTGCTTCAGAATCTGTTTGGGGTTTAGAATCCAACTCCATCCCCCTAGGCCCATTTTTTATTCTGTTCCAGGCTACACTCTCAGTTAGTTGGATAAGTTGTTAGGTCAATCTCAGTTATGTCCTCGCCGTTGCGAGGCCCAATTGACCATGTTTGTTGTTTTGAGTGAGCCTGGGGGCTAGGGATACCCCATCAGTGAGAACAAGCAGCCTGCTTGTCCTCGGAGAAAGCGAATGCTACATACCTGTAGAAGGTATTCTCCAAGGACAGCAGGCTGATTGTTCTCACAAACCCGCCCGCCTCCCCTTTGGAGTTGGGTCTTCCCTTGTCTTTGTCTTGCTACATACGGGACTGATGAACACGAGCCGGTTCGGGCGGGAAGACGGTTGCGCATGCACGGTGCGCATGGGCGCGCGAGGGCTAGCAAATGTCTTTGCTAGTGAAGATTCCGATTGGAGGGGGATGCCGTGGACGTCACCCATCAGTGAGAACAATCAGCCTGCTGTCCTCGGAAAATACCCTCTACAGGTATGTAGCATTCGCTTTCTAACTCTCCCATTTTATTTCTTAGGCTTCTGGCATTCGCGTATAGACATTTCAAATTATGTTTGCTATTCCTATTTACATCTTGCTCAGCAGTTGATAGTGACAATGTGCAATCTTGAAAATCTGTCTGCTTTTTTTTAAAGACACCTGGTCTACAATGCTGTCTATTGCAGCTTTGCTATTGGGGTGCCCCATCTTCCCTGTTTTGGTGACATCTTTGAAAGATACCTTATTCCGAACCATGTGCTTTTGAGCAACTGTTGGCCTTCTCACAGTTTCTAGTTTATAAGCTGCTCTATCTCGTTTTTAAATGCCGATGCCAGCAGCCTGGTTCCACCTTGGTTAAAGTGGAGCCCATCTTTTCGGAATAGGCTCCCCCTTCCCTAGAATGTTGCCCAGTTCCTAAAAAAATTAATCCTCCTCCCTGCACCATCATCTCATCCATGCATTGAGACTCCAGAGCTCTGCCTGTCTCTTGGGCCCTGCACATGGAATGGGGAGCATTTCTGAAAATGCTACCCTGGAGGATCCAGATTTCAGCTTTCTACCTAAGGGCCTAAATTTGACTTCCAGATCCTCCCCCTCACATTTTCCTATGTCATTGGTACCTACATATACCAAGACAGCCGACTCCTCCGCAGCCCTATCTAAAATCCTATCTAGGTGACATGTGAGGTCCGCCACCTTTGCACCAGGCAGGCAAATGACCAGGCGATCCGTCCACCAGCCAACTAGCTATCTACATGCCTAATAATCGAATCACCAAATACAACAGTCTTAACCCTTCCCTCCTGGGCAGAAGCTCCTGGAGACATATCCTCAGTACGAGAGGATATTGCATCTGCTGATGGGCTGGTCCTAGCTACAGGATTATTTCCAACTTCACCAGGGTGATGCTGTCCATTTAGGAGGCCTCCCTCCTCCAAGGCAGCACAGGGGCTGCCAGACTAGAGGTGGGACTTCTCTACAACGACCCTGTTGGCCTCCTCTATGTACCTCTCTTCTCCCTCAGCACTTCCAAGTTTTCTACTCTAGCCTCAAGAGAAAGGACTCATTCTCTGAGAGCTAGGAGCCTAAATAAGTCACTGGTTCATATTCTTGGTTACCTTAAGAATAAAAGTTACTTGTTAGTAGTATTTCTGATGCGCTTGTCGAGAGCCGCTGTTGGACAAGGCTGCGGGGTCGGTAAAAATAGTTGGGAGTTCTCTGCTGACAAAGCTCAAGTTGAAAACTAACTATATGTTTTATTTAGTTAATAATAAGTGATGTAATGTTTTGATCATGTTTTACAGGAATAATAATGTAGCATGACTTCTCCAAAGACAAGCAAGACATACGCTCTCACATCTGGGTGATGTCATCCATAGAGTATGGTACAGATGCTGCTGTTATGATTCTACTGAGACAAGCATGGGAATGACTGGGACTCGCTTCTGATTGGCCTGACTGAGCTGATGTCTGAGGCAGCAGAAGTCAGACCTTATTTAAACTTACTTCTCCCTACAGCGGATGCTCTAGCGTTATTCTTTTCTGCTGAGCTCTGGTTCTCTTGCTTAGTCTGTGCTCGTGGCACAGGGTGTATTCTTTGTAGTTTGCTTGCTCTTCTCTTTGTGGTCTCTGTGTGTGCTGGTTGTAACCAGCATTTCCTTGCTTGCTTCAGGAGTGGAGGAGTAGCCTAGTGGTTAATGCAGTGGACTCTGATCCTGGGGAACTGGGTTTGATTCCCACTGCAGCCCCTTGTGACTCTGGGCAAATCACTTAACCCTCCATTGTCCCAGGTGCAAATAAGTACCTGTATATAATATGTAAACTGCTTTGAATGTAGTTGGAAAAACCACAGAAAGGCTGTATATAAGTGCCATTCCCTTCCCCTTTCTGTTGTCTCACCTCTCCCTGCCTGGCTGTGGTGTTGACTTGTCTGTGGTAAGCTTGTTCCTGCTTTGTTTGTTTAGTTTTCCTCTAGTCTGCTTTAACCCTTTATGTGCAGTGCTTGGTATTTGTCTTTTGTGTGCCCTGCCTCTTTTAGGCAGTCTTTCTCTGGTGTCTGCTTTAACCCTTTCTATACTCTTGTGTGCCCTGCCTCTTTTAGGCAGTCTTTCTCTGGTGTCTGCTTTAACCCTTTCTATACTCTTGTGAGCCCTGGTTCTTCCCTGTCCTTATATTTGAAAGCAGCCTTTCTCTGTAGTCTGCTTTTGCTCGTTTGTTATTTGGTTCCTGTGGGCTTTGGCCCTTTTCTTGTTTGTGTATTTGAAGGCAGTCCTTCCCTGTGTTCTGCTTTTACTCTTGGTGCCCTGTGTTTGTTATTTGGCTTTGGGGAGCTCTGTCCCCTTTTCCTGGTTTAGTTAGTTAGAAGCTGCCTTTTCTTTCTGTCTGCTTTTGCCCTTGGCCTGCTGTGTTTGTTTTGGCTTTGGTGGGTCCTGGCCCTCCTCCACCTTGTGGATTCTAGCAGCCCCTTTTCTTTAGTCTGTCTTTTCCTTTTCGGCTATTTCTATGGAGCTTCAGTCCTTTAGGTTCCGTGTGTCTATAGTGTCCTGCTCTGACCCTGCCTTTCCCTTTTCTCCTGTGGGCACTGCCTTCTGCTACCTGGGTTACTGTGTAGCCTTTGTTTGTATTCTCTCCCTCTGGTTGTTGTCTGTATCTGCCACTCTCCGAGGACAAGCAGGCTGCTTGTTCTCACATGTGGGTCGGTGTCCACGGCGGCCTAGGAAACAGCAAATTTTTGTAAAGCAACATTTAAAAAGTTTTGCCAGAGCCTTCTAGCATGCAAACTGCACGCACCGCACATGTGCGGACAACTTCCCGCCCGTCACGTGAATGTTCCCACTCAGTTTTTTCTTGTCCGCAGTGAGGTGAAGAGGTTTTTCCCTGTTCGCTTCACTGGCCCAGGAAAGAGAGTCTTTATGATTCTTTTTATATATTTTTTTTGTTTCTTATTTTGTTACTCATTCTTCTTTTTTTTTTTTTTTTTTTTTTTTTAAACCCCGGTATTTTTCTCTTAGTTTTTTGACACTTTCTAAGTTTTCTTTATTTTTGATGTGGCCGGTCTTAGGCCGCACGGTCGGGTTTTTCCCCTTTTGTGCCCTTTACTTTTTTGGCACGATCACGTTGTTTAATTTCGCCGAAGCCGTTTTTCCTTCTATGTCATCGAAGACACCCAGCGGCTTCAAACGTTGTACTTGGTGCAACCGGACCATCTCGGGTACCGATACCCACGCTTGGTGTATCCAGTGCCTTGGGCATGACCATAGTCCAGCCGCAGTCTGTGTTTTCGCATGAAGAAATGGACCCAAGCGTCTCGAGAAGCCCGACGAGAGAAGCTTTTTGGGGTTCGGTCCGGTCCTTCGATGGCAGCGTTGACATCGAGGGACGCATCAATGTCAGGAGCAAAGGTAATGGCTGTGGAATGACCAACTTGTGCTGGAAGCAGTGAGGCATCAAGTAGGTCTCCACCTGTCTCGAGGCCTCCTGTTATGCAGGCCCCCCGGGACCGACCTTCGTCAGACCCGGCTCCGTGGAGACGTGAAGATTCCATGTCTTCCTTATCGGTACTGAGGAGTCTCGATGACGGTGCCGGGAGCTCTGGGGCGTCAAGGGATTCGGCACCCAAGAAGCATCGGCGCCGAGAGGATCGCTCGCCCTCTGTTCAGGAGGTACCGATGCGTCGGTCTAGCAGCCCGGTACCTGCTCCCGAGCCTCGACAGATTCTCCTTTACCGACCCCGCAGCCTTGTCCAACAGCGGCTCTCGACAAGCGCATCAGGGACCTGCTTCCAGAGCTTCTGGAAGGGCTGCTGCGCCACTTACTGCTTCGGTGTCATGGGTGCTTGCACCTTCTGTACCGTCTGCTGCAGCGGCATCTGGCCCTTCACCTGTGGTGAGGTCCCCGACCTCAGTGCCACCTGCGGCATCAGTGTCAACTGCCACCCAGGTCGACTCCCCTTCGACATTGGTGGAGGAAGCTTCACTGGAGTTCAGGTGGGCGTCGACTTCTCAGCACCGCCATCAAGGACGTCGTTCCTCAGTGTCGAGGCAGGCTCAGTTTCGGACTGCTCTGAGGGATGTCTTGTCCAATACTGAAGATGAGCGTTCGTGGGAGGAAGAGGAGGATCCCAGGTACTTTTCTTCTGAAGAGTCCTATGGGATTCCTTCTGAACCTTCCTCTCCACTAGAAAGGAGACTTTCTCAAGCAGAGAGTCTATCCTTCATCTCCTTTGTCCAGGAAATGGATGCGGCTATTCCCTTCCCTATGGAGGTTGAGGATGAGCCCAGGGCTGAGATGCTTGAGGTCCTGGATTATCCTTCTCTGCCTAGAGAGGCTGCAACGGCTCCTTTGCATAATGTACTGAAGAAAGTCCTTATGCGAAACTGGTCGTTCCCTCTGTCTAATCCCGTGATCCCGAAAAAGACTGAATTCCAATATCAGATCCATGGGGAGCCTGGATTGATGAGGTCTCAGCTACCTCACAATTCCATGGTGGTGGACTCCGCTTTCAAAAGAGCCAAGAGTTCTAGGGACTATGCTTTGGCGCCCCCAGGCAGAGAATCTAGAACCTTAGACTCTTTTGGGAGGAAAGCGTATCAGGCCGCTATGCTCACTGCCAAAATCCAGACATACCAGCTCTTCACGAGCATCCACTTGCGGAACTTGGTGAGGCAACTGTCTAGCTTGGTTGATGCACTCCCTCCGGAGCAGGCCGAGCCTTTTCGCAAGGTGGTCAGGCAGCAGAAGGCATGTTGAAAATTCCTGGCCAGGGGTACGTTCAACACTTTTGATGTAGCATCCAGGATCACTGCCCAGGGTATAGTGATGCGCAGACTCTCATGGCTGCATGTCTCTGACCTGGATCATTCGGTCCAGCAGCGGATGGCGGATGTTCATTGTGGGGGGATAACCTTTTTGGTGAGAAAGTAGAGGATCTGGTTGACCAGCTCAAGAAGCACAATGATGCTATGGATTCTCTCTCCCGCCGGGCGTCTTCTGCTACTACCTCCTCATCTAGGAGGTTTATTGGAGGAAAGAGGAGTGCTCCCTATTCCTATGCTAGGCATAGGTACACTCCTGCTTCTCGGCAGCCTGTCCAGGCTCAGTCCCAGGAAGCTCATTCTCGTCAACAGCATGCACCTAAGGCCTCTGTGGCTCCCCAGCAAAAGCAGGGGACGAGCTTTTGACTGGCTCCAGTTCAGCATAGCCTCAGTAAAAGTGTCTGTGCCGGACGACCTGCCGGTTGGAGGGAGGTTGATATTTTTTCACCAAAGGTGGCCTCCCATAACCTCCGGTCGGTGGGTTCTTCAAATAGTCAGGTCAGGATACACCCTCAATCTGGAATCCAAACCTCCAAATTGTCCACCGGGAGCTCATTCTTACAGTTCCCAGCACAAACAGGTACTTGCAGAGGAACTCTCCGACCTTCTAAAGGCCCAAGCGGTCAAACCCTTTCCACCAGGGGAAGAAGGGCTGGGAATATTCCAAGTACTTCCTTGTGCAAAAGAAAACAGGGGGGATGCGTCCCATCCTAGACCCAAGGGCCCTGAACAAATTTCTTGTCCGAGAAAAGTTCAGGATGGTTTTCCTAGGCACCCTTCTTCCCATGATTCAGGAAAACGATTGGCTATGCTCTCTGGCTATGCCTACACACACATCTCGGTACTTCCAACTTACAGGAAGTATCTTCGATTTCGTCTGGGAATACAGCACTTTCAGTACTATGTACTTCTTTTTTGCCTGGCGTCTGCGCCCAGAGTGTTTACCAAATGCCTATTTTTAGTCGCAGTGTCGCTACACAGACTGGGAGTGCATGTGTTTCCTTATCTCGACGATTGGCTGGTGAAGAGCACCTCAAAGGAGGGTACTCTGGAGTCCATTCAAATGACTATTTGGGTGCTAGAGCTACTGAGGTTCATCATAAATTATCCCAAGTCCCATCTCACCCCAGTCCAAACTTTGGAATTCATTGCAGCCCTGTTGAACACTCAGACAGCTTGAGCTTATCTTCCCGAGCCAAGGGCAGACAAACTTCTGTTCCTGGTGTCCATGGTTTGAGCGTCTCACCAGGTCACGGCTCAGCAGATGTTGAGACTTCTGTGGCATATGGCCTCAACAGTTCATGTCACACCCATGGCATGTCTATATATGAGATCAGCTCAATGGACCCTAGCTTCCCAGTGGTTTGAAGCTGCGGAGGATCTAGAGAATGTAATCCAACTGTCCACTGGCTTTTGAAATTCTCTTTACTGCTGGACGATTCGATCCAATTTGACCATGGGACGACCATTCCAAATTTCTCAGCCACAAAAAGTGCTGATGACGGATGCATCTCTCCTGGGGTGGGGAGCTCATGTAGATGGGCTCCACACTCAGGGAGCCTGGTCCTTTCAGGAAAGAGGTCTGCAGATCAACCTCCTGGAATTAAGAGCGATCTGGAACGCTCTAAAGGCTTTCAGAGATCGGCTGTCCAACCAAGTAATCTTAATTCAGATAGACAATCAGGTTGCCATGTACTACACCAACAAGCAGGGGGGCACCGGACAGTGGCGTAGCCAGACAGCCAGTTTTGGGTGGGCCTGAACCCAAAGTGGGTGGGCACAAATTTTTCTCTGCTCCGCCCTACCTCCACCTCAAAATATAAATACTTTAGCTAATGAGGATCCTCAAGCTTAATCAGCTGAAGACTTTTTCTGAAGGTGGCCAGAACTCTCTTTTACCAAGCTTGGCAAGCATCAGCAACATCCCTAAGCCACTGATGCCAGCACCCCACACATGCTTAGCTGTCGATGGCTCAAGGATGCTGTTGCCAGAGCTTGGTAGAAGGGAGTTCTGGCTGCCTTTGGAGGAGATCCTTAGCTGGGGATGCCTGGGAATCCTCACCAGCTATACAGCAAGGGTTAGGACTGGTGTTAAACCTACTTGGCCCAGGTCAGAAAATAAAGGAGGGCTCCCCTCCCCGATTCCCTCTCCTCTTTGCCTCCCCTCCAATCTCCCACCTGCCATTATTATCACACCAACAGACCCTCACCAAATACAGAACAAGGGATCACAAATTAGAAATAAACATATTTAGACAAAAATTGAAAGGGAACCCTAAGAAATTAAACATAGCATTATTGCAACACTGGAGACATAAAACAGAGATGCATTTCCTTTTCTACAGAACACAATAGAAACACATTTGCTATGCACATTTCCAAAAGCTAACATATTCCATTTAAAACATTCAAAATAAAATGCTTTGTTTCTACCTTTCTTGTCTGGACATTTTATTTTTCCATCTTGCTGGTTCCAATTTCTCTTTTCTGCTTTCCTCTCTGTCGTCTGCTAATTCTTCTTCAAGCGGCTGCAGTCCATTTGTCTTTTCTCCTCTCTCCTATCTGTTCCCTCATTATTCCTGCCTCTGACATATTGATCATTCCTTTTTAGCTCTTTTCTGCCTCTCTCTCACCCTTATTCGTCTCCTTTTTACTTTTCAACTACCTATCAAATTTCCATCTTCTTCTCTCACCCACTAGCTCTCCCATTCCCCATCTTACTCCTCCCCATCCCTATTTTCTCTTTTATCTTTAATCTACTCCCCATTACCATATTTCTACCCTGTGTAATCACTATCTCTCATTCATTTCCTTGCCACCCCCTCCTCCCCCCTTGGCCTCTCCCACAGGGTTCCACCATTCCCATCATCTTCCTCCCTCCACCCTTCTAACCCACATCTGATCGCCTCCCCACCCCACCCTGGTAGCCTTATATTTTCCTGCCCCTTCTCTCTTCATTCCTGTCCTCTCCCCCATGGCCCATTTCCCCCCTCACCACCTACTGTGTACCTCTCCCTCCCTCTCATCCACCCCCATGTCTATCTTCCCCTCTCATTCCCACTGTCCACCATCTCTCTCTCCCTCTCCTTTGTGTTTTGGGTCCAACATCTCTCTCCCCTTCCCATACAGCATCTCTACCTTCCTCCCCTCTACCATCATGTCCAACATTTCTCTCTCCCTTTCCCTTGTGTTCTGGTCCAACATCTCTCTCCCCTTCCCATGCAGCATCTCTCCCTTCCTCCCCTCTACCATCATGTCTCTCTCTTCCCTCCACCCCTATGCCCACCATTTCCCCCTCCTCTCACCCCTATGCCCACCATTTTCCCCCTCTCACCACCTATCCCCTCTCTATGCAGCATGTCTCCCTCCCCTCCACCTCATACGCAGCCGAGACTTCTCCCTTCCTCACCCCTCCACCCCTTTGCTGCATCTCTCCCTTCTTCCCCGTGCAGCATCTCCCCCACCCACCATGCCTCATCTTTTCATCTTCCCTCCCCCCTGTGCATGTTCATTGCTGGATTTCCGTTTGAAGGATCTTAGGTATACATAAGGGAGAAGAAGGGATTTCAGGGATGGAAGCAGATGATCAATGAGGATCTCAGTAGCGGGGAGAGAGGTAAGGAAACGAGAAGAGAGGAGTGAAGATGGGTAAGCACAGGGAGAAAAGATAAGGGCAAGAGTTAGGAGGAGAGAGAAAGAAGTGGGGCAATAAAGGAAGAGGTAAAGAGCAGACTGAATTAGGGGGAGGAAAGGAACAGGGAAGGGGGTGATAAAGAGGAGAAATACTGGGATTACAGTAGGAGAGAACTGTAATTACAAGGAAACTAAAAGAGCAGGCATGTTAAAGGAGGTAATTCATCCCTTGCTTCTCCTGGCTCCCTTGGTATCCCTATCCCTCTATCCTTTTTCCCATATTCTCTCCCCATTCCTCATCTTCACCTCCCAATCCTGTATGCCTTCTCATACACACACGATGCACTCTGTTACAGGAAGGAGAGCCAGGGGGAGGATCCCAACAAGTCACAATAAAATTAAGTCGCTTTCCCAGTGCAGGTCAGCTGCACGTTTATAGCAAGAAATCCCCAGAAAGAAGATGCAACAGTGCCGAGACTTACCTGGAATAATAGAAGGTCTTATCCTAGGACGTCTCAAGTAAATGGGCTCCAAGTTCTTCATATTTCTGTGCAGCCTCGCTTTAATATCAATCCCTGTAAGCAACTCTGGAGGCAGGCTACTCCGCCTGGATGTATTATAAGCAGTCCAACCTGACTTCAATTTACTTTTAGTCTTGGAATACAGAGACTGCTGTCATCAAGGGCCATTATGAAATAGGCACCTTAATTTAAAATATAAAGCGAAAGGGAAACCATTTGCAAAAACAAAGGGCCCTGCCTGGACCTCAGCAACCCTCCAGAGCGCAGACACTGCCATGCTTAGCACAGCACTCGTTTGGTGAGTTTAGCAGGTTAGTGGGCGTGGGGTGGGCTCTCAAGCAGGTGTAGAATTACTAAACAGCCCCTCCTGTCCACAGTTAATTGCAGAGAGGAGGAGATTTGCCATTAAAAACAACAACAACAACAACAACAAAAAATCATTAGGCTTATAAAAGTTTCCAGAGATCTGTGGAGTTCCAACATTATCTGAACTCAGCATCTTGTGTTGCCTGCAGGAGGAATGTGTTGTGACAGCTATTAGTATTTCATGAACTCTTTAGTAGCAAAACATCCTGACACACAACATGAGTTCTGATCTGTTTCAGATCTACTTACAACCATTGTTGCCAATCACCTCTCTTTCGCACACACATCTTTCCATCTTCCGTTCCCCTGTGCAGCTGCTGTCCCCCGTCTTCCCTCACCCTCCTTGCAGGTCCACCCAGCAGCAGTGTTCCCACGCACTGCCTGCCAGCTGCCGCTCAAGTTCAACAATCTCCTTGCAGCTACTAAAGCGCTAACCCGGAAGAGGAGAGACTTCCGGTTTAGCGCTTAGTAGCTGCAAGGAGATTGTTGAACTTGAGCGGCAGCCGGCAGGCAGCGTGTGGGAATTGCTGCAACCGTGAGCACTGCTGTCTGCTGCTGGGCGGGCCTGACCCCAAATTGGGTGGGCCCAGGCCCACCCGGGCCCGCCCGTGGCTACACCCCTGGCACCGGATCTCGCCCTCTGTGTCAGGAAGCCGTCCAGATGTGGCTTTGGGCTCGCCGTCACAGCATGTTTCTCCAAGCCAGTTATCTGGCAGGCATAAACAACAGTTTGGCCAACAGGTTGAGCAGGATAATGCAACCTTGCGAGTGGTCGCTGAACATGGGCGTAGTCCGCAAGATCTTCCGAGCATGGGGCACCCCCTCGGTGGATCTTTTTGCCACTCAGATCAATCACAAAGTCCCTCAGTTCTGTTCCAGACTTCAGGCCCACGACAGACTAGCGTCAGATGCCTTTCTCCTACATTGGGGGACAGGCCTCCTGTATGCATATCCTCCCATACCTCTGGTAGGGAAGACTTTGCTGAAACTCAAGTCAGAGTGCGGAACCATGATCCTGATTGCGCCCTCTTGGCCCCGTCAGATCTGGATCCCTCTTCTTTTGGAGTTGTCCTCCGAAGAACCATGGAGATTGGACTGTTTTCCAACCCTCATCACTCAGAATGAGGGGTCGCTTCTACATCCCAACCTCCAGTCTCTGGATCTCACAGCCTGGATGTTGAGAGCTTAGAATTCGCCTCTTTGGGTCTTTCGGAAGGTGTCCCTGAGTCTTGCTTGCTTCCAGAAATGATTCCACGAAGAAGTGTTACTTTTTCCAATGAGGAGGTTTACCGTCTGGTGTGACAACAAGGCCCTAGATCCTCTTTCTTGTCCTACATAGACCCTGCTTGAATACCTTCTACATTTGTCAGAGTCTGGTCTCAAGACCAACTCTGTAAGAGTTCACCTTAGTGTGATTAGTGCTTATCATCGCCTTGTAGAGGGTAAGCCTATCTCTGGACAGCCTTTAGTTTTTCGCTTCATGAGAGGTTTGCTTTTGTCAAAGCCCCCTGTCAAACCTCCACTAGTGTCATGGGATCTCAACATCGTTCTCACCCAGCTGATGAAAGCTCCTTTTGATCCACTGAATTCCTGCCATCTGAAGTACTTAACCTGGAAGGTCGTTTTCTTGGTGGCTTTACTTCAGCTCGTAGAGTCAGTGAATTCAGGCCTTGGTAGTGCATGCACCTTATATCAAGTTCCATTACAACAGAGTAGTCCTCCGCACACACCCTAAGTTCCTGCCAAAGGTGGTGTCAGAGTTCCATCTGAACCAGTCAGTTGTCTTGCCAACTTTCTTTCCCCGTCCTCATACCTGCCCTGGCGAAAGCAGTTTGCACACCTTGGACTGCAAGAGAGCATTGACCTTTTACGTGGAGCGGACGAAGTCCTTTAGACAGTCCGCCCAGTTGTTTGTTTCTTTTGATCCCAAGAGGAGGTGAGTCGCCATCGGAAAACGCACAATCTCCAATTGGCTAGCAGATTGCATATCCTTCACTTACGCCCAAGCTGGGCTGACTCTGGAGGGCCATGTCACAGCTCACAATGTTAAAGCAATTGCTGCATCAGTGGCTCACTTAAAGTCAACCTCCATTGAGGAGATTTGCAAGGCTGCAACGTGGTCATCAGTCCACACATTCACATCTCACTACTGCCTCCAGCAGGATACCCGACATGACAGTCGGTTTGGGCAGTCGGTGCGACAGAATCTGTTCGGGGTTTAGAATCCAACTCCACCCCCCTAGGCCCATTTTTGTTCTGTTCCAGGCTGCACTCTCAGTTAGTTGTTTATGGTTTCAGGTCAATCTATGTTATGTCCTCGCCGTTGCGAGGCCCAATTGACCAGTGTTCATTATTTTGAGTGAGCCTGGTTGCTAGGGATACCCCACATGTGAGAACAAGCAGCCTGCTTGTCCTCGGAGAAAGTGAAGATACTTACCTGTAGCAGGTATTCTCTGTGGACAGCAGGCTGATTGTTCTCACAAACCCGCCCACCTCCCCTTTGGAGTTTTTGTTTGTTTATTATTTGCTTTTTGATTAAACTGAGTGGGAACACTCACACGACAGGCGGGAAGACGTCCGTGCATGCGTGATGCGCGCGCCAGAAGGCTCTGGCAAAACTTTTTAAATTTTGCTGTAGAAAAATTTGCCGTTTCCTGGGCCGCCATGGACGCCAACCCACATGTGAGAACAATCAGCCTGCTGTCCTCAGAGAATACCTGCTACAGGTATGTATCTTTGCTGTTTGGTCTGACATCTGTCCCTTTGTGTCTCTGCCTGGCGCTGTGTGCGCCACCTGAGCCCCAGTCCCTTCTGGGACCTCTCGTTATTCTTTTCTCTTCCCTAGTGTTTGATTCGATTCCAGTTCAGCCTTGCACGCTTAGACTCTGTATGAGTGGGTTCCCGATCGGCCTTGTGGCCCGCATGAGTGGTCTATTTCCCTTTTCTGGTGGTGCTTGCTGATTTCCTTGAGTGTGCGGGGCTTCGTGGCCCATGTTACTGCATAGCACCTGTTTCATCTTCCCTAGGCTTTGGCCAAGGTCCTTCCTAGGCCACGGCCTAGGCACAAGGGCTCACGATCAGAATAACAGCTGCCCAGCATTCACTAACTTTCTAGAAGCCTTTGGCAGGCCTGACCATGCATGTACGCATGCCTTCCCACTTGCCTGACTCATGCAGGACCCACAGTTTCATTTTATCTGCGGAACAGTGAAGATGTGTCTTCTCTCTCCTGTCACGTGGTTTACTTCACAAAATGTTGTTCTTGATTTCCTGCCTCTCCACTTGTTTCCAAGAGAACCCAAAAAATTTGGGAGGTCCTATGTGAAAGACTTTTTGGCACACCAAAGTCCAGTCCATCAAATTCAGGAGCTGCACGGACACTGGAGACACATCAACATTGAGGAGATCTCACCCTGCCTTGACCTTGGGTGCAGTATCATCAGACCTGACACCAAGGACTCACAAGGATTCTGCATTGTCCTCATTGGCATTAATACTAATGGATTTGACATTAACAGTAAGTGCCTTGGCCAGCACTGACTGTTATGCTAAAAAAAATTAATCTTGTTTTTAAAAGAGCAATGCATTAAACACATTCATTTCTCATTTATATTTAAATTTACCTATTTTTAAGCTAATGTTTCCCCAGACTAGTCCTGTTTTATAACTATTTGACAGCTGCCATGACACAAAGGATCAGGTTTACTAAACATTAGTGTCTGCTAAATCAGTGTGCACTGCTTCCTAGCCATGTTATTCCTATAGGTGCAACAGCAGTGTTAAGGTTTAGTAAACATGGCCCAAAATCATTTTTTTTTTTTGTTACATTTGTACCCTGCGCTTTCCCACTCATGGCAGGCTCAATGTGGCTTACATATTGTATACAGGTACTTATTTGTACGTGGGGCAATAGAGGGTTAAGTGACTTGCCCAGAGTCACAAGGAGCTGCCTGGGCCTGAAGTGGGAATCAAACTCAGTTTCTCAGGACCAAAGTCCACCACCCTAACCACTAGCCACTCCTCTGACTTATGTGTCCTGTTATTGCATAAGAACCAAGAGAAGTAATGTTGAATTTTACATTTGTTTTAATCATACATAAGCTTACAGAACCTGTTTATTTATGCAAAGTACAGTCAGAAGATGTTACTTACCAGGTGGTCTATTTATAGCCAGGTTTCGAAAATGACTGCCTTTGATGATTTCAATAGATAAACGGCCAGTGGTGGCATTATATGACAACCCTACAAGCAGTTCTGGCACCCCTCCATGAGACAGGGACTGGGTAGATGAAGCACTGTCACTGTGAGAGATAGCAGACAGACTGGCCTGAGAATTTCCACTCTGGAAGAAAAAAAGAAATGTCCTTAGTTGTTTTGTAGTGTCTGCTTCTACTTACTGATTATATTCTAGTTTGTAGGGTTGAAGTTACAAAACATTAAAGATTAGAGAGCATTTCTAGCACCATTTCTCAAAAACATTCAGTTTGGCATGTCTCTCTATAAAATGGTTCCCTGGTGATAAGCTCTAGCAGATGTGGTGCTATAGAACCTAGATGAAGTGGAACAGTACAGGATAGTTACAATTATGTTATTTCACACTTACCACAGCACAGCAAAAGAAGCACAACGGGCCCCAAAAATTGGAGTGAAGAAACAGGCTTTATTAAAGGACCCGACTCAGGCCATGTTTCGGCACTGTGCCTATGTCAGGGGTCAGCTAGATACTTTCTCCAACACCAAAAAGTGTTGCTCAGTACAATCAAGTCTTAATAAAATTATCCAACATACAGTGGGGGAAATAAGTATTTGATCCCTTGCTGATTTTGTAAGTTTGCCCACTGACAAAGACATGAGCAGCCCATAATTGAAGGGTAGGTTATTGGTAACAGTGAGAGATAGCACATCACAAATTAAATCCGGAAAATCACATTGTGGAAAGTATATGAATTTATTTGCATTCTGCAGAGGGAAATAAGTATTTGATCCCTCTGGCAAACAAGACCTAATACTTGGTGGCAAAACCCTTGTTGGCAAGCACAGCGGTCAGACGTCTTCTGTAGTTGATGATGAGGTTTGCACACATGTCAGGAGGAATTTTGGTCCACTCCTCTTTGCAGATCATCTCTAAATCATTAAGAGTTCTGGGCTGTCGCTTGGCAACTCGCAGCTTCAGCTCCCTCCATAAGTTTTCAATGGGATTAAGGTCTGGTGACTGGCTAGGCCACTCCATGACCCTAATGTGCTTCTTCCTGAGCCACTCCTTTGTTGCCTTGGCTGTATGTTTTGGGTCATTGTCGTGCTGGAAGACCCAGCCACGACCCATTTTTAAGGCCCTGGCGGAGGGAAGGAGGTTGTCACTCAGAATTGTACGGTACATGGCCCCATCCATTCTCCCATTGATGCGGTGAAGTAGTCCTGTGCCCTTAGCAGAGAAACACCCCCAAAACATAACATTTCCACCTCCATGCTTGACAGTGGGGACGGTGTTCTTTGGGTCATAGGCAGCATTTCTCTTCCTCCAAACACGGCGAGTTGAGTTCATGCCAAAGAGCTCAATTTTTGTCTCATCTGACCACAGCACCTTCTCCCAATCACTCTCGGCATCATCCAGGTGTTCACTGGCAAACTTCAGACGGGCCGTCACATGTGCCTTCCGGAGCAGGGGGACCTTGCGGGCACTGCAGGATTGCAATCCGTTATGTCGTAATGTGTTACCAATGGTTTTCGTGGTGACAGTGGTCCCAGCTGCCTTGAGATCATTGACAAGTTCCCCCCTTGTAGTTGTAGGCTGATTTCTAACCTTCCTCATGATCAAGGATACCCCACGAGGTGAGATTTTGCGTGGAGCCCCAGATCTTTGTCGATTGACAGTCATTTTGTACTTCTTCCATTTTCTTACTATGGCACCAACAGTTGTCTCCTTCTCGCCCAGCGTCTTACTGATGGTTTTGTAGCCCATTCCAGCCTTGTGCAGGTGTATGATCTTGTCCCTGACATCCTTAGACAGCTCCTTGCTCTTGGCCATTTTGTAGAGGTTAGAGTCTGACTGATTCACTGAGTCTGTGGACAGGTGTCTTTCATACAGGTGACCATTGCCGACAGCTGTCTGTCATGCAGGTAACGAGTTGATTTGGAGCATCTACCTGGTCTGTAGGGGCCAGATCTCTTACTGGTTGGTGGGGGATCAAATACTTATTTCCCTCTGCAGAATGCAAATAAATTCATATACTTTCCACAATGTGATTTTCCGGATTTAATTTGTGATGTGCTATCTCTCACTGTTACCAATAACCTACCCTTCAATTATGGGCTGCTCATGTCTTTGTCAGTGGGCAAACTTACAAAATCAGCAAGGGATCAAATACTTATTTCCCCCACTGTATATGCAAACTAAATATGAACAATGCCAAGATAACAAATATAAGATGGGAGGCTCAAAAATACAAAAATGTACTTGGTGCTGCCAACTTGCACTGACCAATGTATGTGCGCTGACAAGATGGTGTGTACTTATGTGTGACAAATATAGGAATTCCAAAAGGTGTGTTATGGGTAGAGCAGGGGGCAGATTTGTAATGTACATGTATATTTTATAAAATACACAGGTACACATGTAGAGTACACACACATTTACACCAGTTTTGCACTCTATTGGTGCCAGTTCTGGGAGCCTATTTTATAAAGGCACATAAGTACTTATGTTGAATTTATAAAACAGGTACCATCTTGGATACCTCAAATACACAAGATCAGCCCTAAGAGGGTAATTTTCAAAACCATTTCTGTGGGAAAAACAGTCAGAATTGATTCTTATAAAATTTCCTGCCGCACGAAAGACTCCTGAAGAAATTGCAGAGTCATGGAATCGGAGGTAGGGTATTATTATGGATTAAGAACTGGTTGAAAGATAGGAAGCAGAGAGTAGGATTGCGTGGCCAGTATTCTCAGTGGAGGAGGGTAGTTAGTGGGGTCCCGCAGGGGTCTGTGCTGGGTCCGTTGCTTTTTAATGTATTTATAAATGACCTAGAGATGGGAATAACTAGTGAGGTAATTAAATTCGCCGATGACACAAAATTATTCAGGGTCGTCAAGTCGCAGGAGGAATGTGAACGATTACAGGAGGACCTTGCGAGACTGGGAGAATGGGCGTGCAAGTGGCAGATGAAGTTCAATGTTGACAAGTGCAAAGTGATGCATGTGGGTAAGAGGAACCCGAATTATAGCTACGTCTTGCAAGGTTCCGCGTTAGGAGTTACGGATCAAGAAAGGGATCTGGGTGTCGTCGTCGATGATACGCTGAAACCTTCTGCTCAGTGTGCTGCTGCGGCTAGGAAAGCAAATAGAATGTTGGGTGTTATTAGGAAGGGTATGGAGTCCAGGTGTGCGGATGTTATAATGCCGTTGTATCGCTCCATGGTGTGACCGCACCTGGAGTATTGTGTTCAGTACTGGTCTCCGTATCTCAAAAAAGATATAGTAGAATTGGAAAAGGTACAGCGAAGGGCGACGAAAATGATAGTGGGGATGGGACGACTTTCCTATGAAGACAGGCTGAGAAGGCTAGGGCTTTTCAGCTTGGAGAAGAGACGGCTGAGGGGAGATATGATAGAAGTGTATAAAATAATGAGTGGAATGGATCGGGTGGATGTGAAGCGACTGTTCACGCTATCCAAAAATAATAGGACTAGAGGGCATGAGTTGAAGCTACAGTGTGGTAAATTTAAAACGATCGGAGAAAATTTTTCTTCACCCAACGTGTAATTAGACTCTGGAATTCGTTGCCGGAGAACGTGGTACGGGCGGTTAGCTTGACGGAGTTTAAAAAGGGGTTAGATAGATTCCTAAAGGACAAGTCCATAGACCGCTATTAAATGGACTTGGAAAAATTCCGCATTTTTAGGTATAACTTGTCTGGAATGTTTTTACGTTTGGGGAGCGTGCCAGGTGCCCTTGACCTGGATTGGCCACTGTCGGTGACAGGATGCTGGGCTAGATGGACCTTTGGTCTTTCCCAGTATGGCACTACTTATGTACTTATGTACTTATACACAGGTCACCCTATATGTGTAGTGCCATTTCCTGCATACTTGACCTGCTGTAAAGGAAGGCATCCCTGTGAATGGGTTTGCAGTAGAGTTTGGATCTACAACTGAAACTATGCATGTGCTTTAACTGCAAAGTCTGTAGAATGAAATACATGCTTATCTTTCACCAATCTGTGCAGATATACATCTCATAATAATGACAATATGATATAATTGTACTACACAATAAAGAGCTGTTTCATAACTGGACACATAAGTCAGAGTTCCAAAAGATCATCTATTTTATAAACACAAGATTTAAATTATAGAAACTAAATAGGAGAATGTTTATTGCAAACCCACAAAAATACTCTCAAGCTATATGAAAAATGGAGCTTCTATTGCAACCGAGATGGTTCACTAAACAATACATCAAAAATGAGGGTGTAAATAATAAATCAAATTAATCAAAACAATAATAAAAGTAATAGGAGCATCAGAAATTATTCACTGAAGTCAAAGAATAATAGGACTGTCTTGGATATTGTCAAATATGTCCAGACCTCTGCATACAATTTTGATCATTTGCCTCCTCTCAAATGATTTGTACAAGTTTGGTTTAGGTATCTACAACAGATCTGCATAACCCATAAAACACAGTCCTATCTTTGTCTGGTTAAGGGTTGATAAGTGTCAGCTGGCTGCACATACCCAGCTATTCAATGCTGATACCTGCACATGTCCCAGCATTGAATATTGGGATACACTGCAGTGGCGGCTAAAAAATTGCTCACTACAGTTGGCTGAATATTTTATCCATAAATAACAATAATCCAGCTACATACTATTCAGTGCCAAATATGACTCCAACTCAACCAATCTTCAAGGCCCATGCTTTGTCTGTCATCCATGTGCCAACACCAGTACATCGACAGGGGCTGACATCGACCTTGGAAGAGGCGGTGCTCCTCTCCTGCTCCCCCGGTGTCCTGGACAGGATCTGCCCCTCTGCACTCTCACTATTCAGGTGTTGGAGCTACTAGGGTTCATTATAAACTATCCAAATTCCCACCTTCTGCCAGTTCAACAACTAGAATTCATTGGAGCCCTGCTAGACATGGTTCCAGCATGGGCCTTCTTTCCAGATGTCAGGGCAGAGGCGTTGATAGCCAAAGCCCTTAAGGTCCATCTCAGGAAAACTTGGGCGCCCCTTTCGATTATGCCCTTCTTTATCACTTACAAATAGTAAAAGTGTAGTACATTTTATTATTTCACATACTCACACTCATATTGCTCCTTGGTTCTAAAACCAGTGTCTCTTTCACAGCAGTCTCTTGATTGATGTGGCTCAGATAAAACAGCTTCTCACCCATCATCTTTTCACGGTTCATTTTGTGCACAGCATAAAGACGGAATCGGAGTGCGTAGCTGCCCAGTTCTTCTGACTCCAGTTTGTGAAATGTGAATGTTTCATTGAAGACTGGTTCTGGCCCCCTTTGAATACTAGTCTTACCCCTTTGCTTCTTACTGGGCAGCAGAACTACATGAACCTGCCATGTGCTCACACCACTGCGATCCTTGTCAGGGATGCCCTTGGCGTCCACCACTGTTACAATCAATTTTTGTCTTGATGCTTTATAATCAAATATGACATCTAGGTCACCACATTTCGATATTGGTTCATGGCTGTTCTGTGGTTCCTGTAGTGAATTTGCTGTATGTTGTTCCTGTGATAGACAAAATTTAAATTTTAAAAATATGTATATTAAATCAGTAAACATACAGTGACTTACAGGTAACAGGGGAAAATATATGATTTAATAAAATGCTCAAATAAGGGGCTGTTTTTCTAAGCTGTATTAAGTGCTAGCGCACATCTAACACAGCTTAAAATGGTGTAATCATGGGACACACTCAAGCATCCTGTGGTAACTGCCAAGTGTGCGCTAATCCAGGTGCTAAAAAGTTTTGTATTTTTTTGAAGAGGGCATATCAGGGAGGTGGAAAGTGGGTGTTCCTGCGTTAACCAGCTAGTGCATCCACATTAGCATATACTAATTGGTTAATGCAGGATTACTGCATGAACCCTAACCACCTACAAAATGAGTGGCAGTAAGTGCTCACTCAATAATTTTTATATTGACTGTGCGCTAATAGCAACATTAGCTCAAGGCCATTGATACAAAAAATAGAAAATCAGTCATCCTGAATGTTATCTCTCTATACCTGATTGCTTAATTCTATTATGTTATCCATGTTCTTTATGTAATATCAGTTGTGTTTAAATCTGTTTTATTAGTTGGAGCCACAAAGTCCATGGAATATACACGTCACATTCAAACTGTATAACAAAGCATCTACATTTCCATACATTTCTACTAAGTGTTTCTTTTGCTTTCCCCCTCTTGATCCCCAACTTCTTTTATTTTATCCCCCCCCCCCCCCCGGCCCTCCCCCCTGCCCTCCCAAACCTAATCTCTCTTTCCTTTCTCCTGTCACATCATACAAATCAGTGGGTTTAAGAATTCAACAAGTGGCTTCTTGCCGCAGCAGTCATAGTGTCCCAAAATGGTGACCATCTTTGCTGGAATCTCTCGCCCATCTTAGAGTCAAAGTTTTTTATAGCCATGCATTCCAAGCGTAACAGAGACACCATACGAGCACGCCATTGCTGCCATGTGGGGTATTGGTATGACAACCATTCAGTCAAGATTACCTGCTTGCCAACAATTATGGCCCTTAAAACAAATGCAGTATATCCCTTTCTGGGCGTCGTCCCTAAGTTGAGGCAACCAAAAAGTAAGGACGAGTTATATTGCCATGATTGTCCCCACAGTTTGGCAACATAGGCTATAATCAGTTTCCAAAACTTCTGAATACCCACACATGACCAAAACATATGGCCCAATGTTGCTCCTGCACTGCCACACTTTGCACACTCTCCCCATGGTGAGAGCCCCATATGAAACGCTCTCTTTGGAGGTATATGCAATCGCAAAACCATTTTGTATTGTAACTCCCAGTGTGTGGCCCAGGTCGTAACTCTTCTTATCTGTAAAATGTGGGTCTTCAATTGCTGTGTTGTGACTGGCACTTGCAAATCTGTCTCCCATAATTGTGCCAATTTATGGTATTCCACTTCTGGAGCTGTGTCTCGTATGTGTCTATGATGGTATGTCATGGGTACTTTCTGGTGTGATTCCAGCGAAAAGGCTGATGAAAGTTCTTCCTGTACATCTTCAGTTAGCGATGTCCAAGGTAGAGAAGCAATATAGTGACTCAGTTGCCTATAGTAGAAAATATCACTGTCAAGCAGTCCAAATTCGTTTTTCAATTCTGAAAACTCTCGAATGCGGCCCTCTCTGGTTAATACATGTAATAAGTATACAATACCCTTGCTTTTCCAGTTCCTAAATACAGCATACATCTGACCCGGAGGAAAAGCATGATTGTCACTAATGTGCAGGAATGGGGTTACCTATGCAGAAAATTGGTGTAAGCGGCATATCCAACCCCACACTGCCTTTGCTGTTACCATGATTCCCAAATGTTTCAGGGAGTATGGCACAGGTGCACCAGTGCTATGTAAATAATTACTGAAGTGTGTCCCCTGTGAAAGACCCAACTCTAGTGTTGTGTTGGTGTAATCATTGGCATTCCTATACCAATCACTTATATGCCTCATTCCACTAGCTATATTAAGGAACCTGAGATTTAAAAGACCCAAGCCTCCATATTCCACTGGTATACTTAAAGAAGGGATAGAGAGGCGGGCCTTTTTCCCTCTCCAGAGAAATTTCTGCAGATGTTGATTCAAAATTTGTTCATCCCTTCTTCTCAAATACAGCGGAATGGTTTGAAATATATATATCCATCTGGGGGCTATAATCATGTTAAATAAGGCTATTCGTCCCAGTAGTGACACCGGAAGCTCGCTCCAAGCCTGTAAACTCGATTTTGTATCAATTAGCAGTTTTTGTATGTTAAGTTCATATAGCTTCGACATGTCTGCCGATATACAGACTCCTAAGTATCTAATAAAATGCTTTTCCCAAGTTAGGGAGAATTTAGATTTCCAATCATGTTGGGCTCCTTGGACTATCTCCAAGGCGGACGATTTAGACAGATTTAGTTTAAAACCAGAAATTTGTCCGTATCTATCTGTTTCTTGCAGTAGTATGTCCATAGACCTTGGTGGGTCTGTCACCGTTAACAGCAAATCATCGGCAAAAGCCAGTACTTTTACTTGGTGACCAGCCACCGATATACCTGTAATGTCCTTATGAGTCATAAGCATGCGCAGAAATGGCTCCAGTGAAATTACAAATAGAGCTGGGGACAATGGGCAGCCCTGCCGAGTCCCCCTTTTAATCTGAAACTCATTCTCCCGCATACTGTTAACCAAACCTGTGCTGCGGATCACAATAGAGAGCCTGGACTGCCTGCAAAAACCATCCTGAGATCCCCATGGCCTGCATCACATGAAATAGGTATCCCCAATTCACCCTATCAAACGCCTTTTCGGCGTCTAAACTCACCACTATAGAGGGGTCCTCTTTTTCTTGGCAATACGCCATAGCAAGCAGGAGGCGCCTGACATTGTGTGTGGCTTGTCGATTACGAACAAATCCTACCTGCTCAGCACTTATCAATTTAGGTAAGTATTGCGCAAGCCTCTGGGCCAGTATCCCCGCAAATAGCTTAATGTCAACGTTCAACAGTGATATTGGCCGGAAGTCCTCCGCTCTATTCAACTGCTTTCCAGGCTTTGGCAACAATGTAATAAGTGCGGTATTAGCATAAAGGGGGAAACTACCTTTACTGACCACCTCATCCAAATGTTCCAAAAGCGTTACCTGTGCCTCCAAAGGTAGCACCTTATAATACTCCAGGAATACCCATCTGGTCCCGGGGCAGTACGTAGCTTTAATAGTTTAATTGCCTGTTGTAGTTCACCTATATTCAGGGGCGCAATTAAGTATTGCCAACTCATCACATGACAACTTGGTAAGCCCCTAAAAAGTGGGCACAAACCAGGAGTCCCAGAGACTGGATCACAGTAAAGCTAAAACCAAATTTTATTAATTAGTATATTTGACTCGACACAACCATTGTGTTTCGGCCCAAAGGGCCTGCATCAGGAGTCTACAAATAAAACAGTAAAAATAAACATTTGACATAACATAAAAATTAATTGATATATAACGCAACATAAAAACACTATAATAATATGTAGAATATTCATAAAAAAACAAACACAAAATATATATCAAATGATCAGAACCAACAGCAAAATCATAATGATAATAATACATGCGTAACAATTAAGATGACTAATAAAATGAAAAATGTGTCAGTAGGAAATAATTCTTGAACATTATGCAACAGTATAAAACAGAAGAAAAGTAGAAAAAAGGAAGAGAAACAAAAAAGAAGAAAAATGGAAAAAATAAATAATAATTAGAAAAAAAGAAGAAAAAATATGTAATAAAAAAATGAGTAAAGAAAATTTATTATTAAATATACGAAAAAAGGACTACCTAAATACTAAGGTAGACAGCTAATGATGATCCAGAATAAGAAATACTGGCGAATAGAGGAATAGAGTGAGGCAAAATATTTAGTAAAGATGCTTCCAATCTCTTGTTGTGAGGAAGTGGTCTTATTTCGTTCATCTTGCAGTGTGGTCACCACCCTGGGCCCCTCCCCAGTTCTTAACTACTCTAGCTAGTAACCGTCCGTTTTATTACTAAATTGTTTGTATTTAAATTTATAATAAATCGCACATCTGGTTTCGTTTTCGTGTAGTAAGGTGTTTAGGGTAATTTGTATTGTTTTCAGCTCTTCTAAGGTCTTAGGTGAAGGTCTTCGCGCATGTACGCGTTTAGCTTTGAGGAAGTTTTTCTAATTGTAAAATATTTGCTGCTCTACGCTTTTTCCTTGCAGAACAATAGGCTATAATATCTCCTCTTAAAACTGCCTTCGAGGCCCGCCCAAAACAACATGGGATCCACCTGTGCATGTTCCTTATATGAAATGCATAGTCTCCCCATTTACTCATCAGATATTTTTGAAAAGCGGGCTCCGTATACAAGTATGCTGGAAATCTCCATCCTGCCCCCCCCAACTCTATCCCCGGGTGCCTCAAGATCCAGCCACACCATAGCGTGGTCTGATATTTCTTCCGGTCCAATATGAGTTGCCTGTACTTGGGAAAACATGGACATCTCTACCAAAATATAATCTAATCGCGCTAGGGTACCATGGGCGCGTGATCTAGTGTGTAATCTTTTTCTCCTGGGTGAAGTGCCCTCCACGCGTCTACTAAATTTAATGTTTTGCAAGCATTTTCAGTTCTCCCGCTCTCTGTCCAGGCATAATGTGCCGAAGTCAGATTTGAAGAGTCCTCCCTCGGGTCAAAAAACTAAATTAAAGTCACCCATAACTAGTAATTTATCCATTCCCTGTTGAAGACAGCGGCTTCCCAAGGACTGGTAAAATTCCTTATCGCAGTCATTAGGACCATATACTCCAACCAACAAGAAACTAAAGCCCTGTACCCACACCGCAATGTAATGGTTCTACCATGCCATCCTTTCTCCCACCACCGTTACTTTACAGGCTAACCCTTTACGGAAAAGGACCACTATACCGCCCCTGCACCCCTTAGAGTCCACGGTAATAACACTCCCCCACCCAAGATCTCTGCAATTTAGCCTGTTCCGCTGCACTAAGGTGTGTTTCCTGTAGGCAAGCTATATCGGCCTTATGCCTTTTAAGGGCAGTCAATATTTTATTCCTCTTTATTGGGGAAGTTATACCCCCCACATTCCAAGATATTAGTCTAATTGGGTATCTCTTATTGTTATAGGTATTCCCACTGCCCCTGCTCTCTATATAAGTCAGGCATATGATTCTACAAGTGCCTAGTCCCAGCAAGACCTTCACCTTCCACATGCTTGTATGTTCCACCTGCAGAAACACCCGCGCACTCCCAATGCTTAGAGTTAGGAAAGAGTCTCCCCCCCCCCCCCCCCCCCCCCCTCCATTCCTTAACCCCCCCTACCATACAGGTACCCCTGCTTCATTCACCTGATCTAGTCAGACATTGAAGCTAAGACCCCAGTGCACACTAGAGACCCCGAACTCCATATTACATTGAAACATTATATATCATACATACATTTTACTCATATAACTTTGAAGGGGATGTGGTCCCTACTGAACGCTCCTCCACTTTATCATTAAGTTCAATGTCAGGCATCATCAAGAATTTTACTTTCTACTAAGCATTGTTTTGCGGACTCCGGCGAGGTAAAGGTCTGCCATGTATTGTGTACATGAACTCTCAGCTGAGCAGGGTATTGGAGCGCAAAACGAACGTTCTTTTGTACCAGCTTTGAACACAGCGCATGATATTGCTTTCTCTTTTCCTGTACCAGTGTGGAAAAAATCTTGAAAAATCAAGATGTTCCTATTATTGTATTTCAGCGAGTCGCGCTTAAGTTTGAATCCTTGGAGAATTTCAACCTTATGGCGATAATTTAAGATTTTTGCGATGACCACAAGTGGGCGGGTATAATCTTCTGGTCGGCGGCCCATGCAGTGCGCCCGTTCAATCACTACGGGCCCCATCGTGTTTGTAAGTGCCAGTTCTTTAGACAACCAATTTTCTAGCCAGGTTTCTAGATTCCTTTCAGGTAGCGCTTCGTCCAGTCCCACAATCCGTATGTTATTCCTGCGTGCTCTGTTTTCATAATCATCAAGTAGATTCCTCTGTTCTTTTAGTTGGCAGCGCATAGTAGCAATATCTGGTCCAAATCCGTGCGAGTCATCCTCCACCGCCGAGACTCGCGTCTCCAGGTCTCCTACGCGGATTCCCATTCCATCAACGCTGTCTGGTAAGACTCTAATTTGTTGGTGAGCGCTACCCACCTGGGTTCCCATGCTTTCTCAACCGCCGAAGTCAGTTGTGCTAGCTGGGTTTCTGTAATGCGGGTCCGGTAGCCCGGCCTCTTCCGCCATTTAACTTCTCCGCTACTTGCTTTACTCCTGTCTTTCTTCGCTGACTTTTGAGCCATATCTGCCGGTAGTGTTGTTAAATATTTTTCCATATAATGGAGCGATTCCGTCAGTTCCACCACGATATTTTTCACTTTGTTGGAGATCGGGGTCTCGGAGCTTCGGTAGCACGCTGCTCCCTAGCTCATGACGTCACCGGAAGTCCTCTGTAATATCAGTTGTATCTTTTACTCTGGAATGGCGAATGCCATGAAGGAACATTGTAAGCCACATTGAGCCTGCAAATAGGTGGGAAAATCTGGGATACAAATGCAATAAATAAATAAATAAATTTTACAGCTGCAGTAAAAATGACCTTAGCACATGGGAAAGATCAGCATAGGGGCACTAAGGCCAGTTTTACCACAGCTTAGTAAAAGGACCCCTAAGTTTATCTAATGCAAGGTGTTTACAAATCCCAAAGAATTAAGCAATTCAACTTAACACAGAAAAAAAGATCTTTGTGGAACACATTACATTTCATATGATAAAATGCTTATTACAGCAAAGAGAAGGAGCAAAGTACTGACACAAGTCCAAACAGCAAAAAACAGCACCAGGAGCCTTCAAAATAGGGACACAGTACCTTTAATCATACGCCTTTGGAAACAATCTTCAAAAGACCCGACACAGGCCATGTTTCGGCGCACAGCGCCTTGCATATTATGGAATGCTGTTGATTTCTTTGGAAGCATAGTATTTCCAAAGGAACCTACTTCTCCTTTGGTAGCTCCAATAGATGTGGTCAGGAAGTATTTGGTGGAAATTCTGAAAATGCCATCTGAGTCATTATCACGGATTGTGAAAGTACAATACTTCTCTTTTGGGAGAAGTCCAGATGGCTCAGCTGACGAGGGGCAAGGAGATGTCATGAATCTTACAGAGTTTCAGTCTTCACTGAAAGTTATTACACAGAGAACTACTTTGGTCATCATGTTTGCTCTTGAATTTGATCGCAACACAGTTTTTCACCTTTACTTTCCTCGTATGAATAGGGACAAAAATTAGCATTTTTTGTTTTCTGATCCCAAGCAGCTAATAGAATTGTTCAGGTAAAGGAAGAGTTAAACATTCAGGTTGTTGTTCCTGCGGACTGAATTAACATAAGGGATGGCTTAGACACTGGATGTTCATTTCAAAGCAGATGGATGCCTCAAAATGTCTAAAAAAAAAAAAAAAAAAAAAAGATCCATCTGCCAAAATGTCCAAAGTCAGAATTTGGATGTTTCACACTGCAGTTCGTCCAAATAACAAGGGGGGGGGGGGGGGTGTTGTGGATGTATATGGATGGAACTATGGAGGGCCCAAAAGTAAGATGTCCAACAGCAACTTTCGAATGGGTAGAAATGTCCATTTCTAAAAAGAAGGCTGTTTTTATCTAGACCCGTTTCAGTCACATCCAAGTTGCAAAAAAGTGCTCTGATTGAGCAGCTAACCACTAGAGGAACTAAGGCATGACCCCTCCTTATGCCCCGGTGGTTACTGTCCCGCTTCCTCTTCCCTGAGAGTGAACCAGAAAAAAAAACCAGGCTTTATGTCAGCTGCAGATATTATGGCCATTCTGAAGAAAGCAAGAAGCAGGTCAGAGGAGTAGCCCATTGGTTTCCGTGGAGGGGCATAATCGAACGGGACGCCAAAGTTTTGCTGAGGACGTCCTCGCAAATCATCCCAGTGGAGGGGCGGGGAACCTGTATTATTAAAATACGGTGGGGACGCCCAAATCTTGACATTTGGGTCGTCCTTAGAGATGGTCGTCCCTAGACTTGGTCGTTTCTGATTGTCGTCAATAATGGAAACCAAGGACGCCCATCTCAGCAAGCCCTTTGTTCATGGGAGGAGCCAGCATTTGTAGTGCACTGGTCCCCCTGACATGCCAGGACACCAACCGGGCACTCTAGGGGGCACTGCGGTGGACTTCATAAATTGCTCCCAGGTACATAGCTCCCTTACTTTGTGTGCTGAGCCCCCCCAAACCCCCAAAAAACCCTCTACCCACAACTGTACACCACTACCATAGTCCTTACGGGTGAAGGGGGACACCTAGATGTGGGTACAGTGGGTTTCTGGTGGGTTTTGGAGAGCTCACATTTACCATCACAAGTGTAACAGGTAGGGGGGAGGATGGGCCTGGGTCCACCTGCCTGAAGTGCACTGCACCCACTAAAACTGCTCCAGGGACCTGCACACTGCTGCGATGGACCTGAGTATGACATTTGAGGCTGGCATAGAGGCTGGCACAAACTATTTTTAAAGATGTTTTTTGAGGGTGGGAGGGGGTTAGTGACCACTGGGGGAGTAAGGGGAGGTCATCCCCGATTCTCTCCGGTGGTCATCTGGTCAGTTCAGGCACCTTTTTGTGCCTTGGTCGTAAGCAAAACAGGACCAGGTAAAGTCATCCAAGTGCTCGTCAGGGACGCCCTTTTTTTCCATTATGGTTCGAGCACGCCATGTGTTAGGCACATCCAAGTCCCACCTTCGCTACGCCTCCAACATGCCCCCGTGAACTTTGGTCGTCCCCATGACGGAAAGCAGTTGGGGACGCCCAAAATCGGCTTTCGATTATGCTGATTGGACGACCCTGTGAGAAGGACGCCCATCTTCCGATTTGTGTCGAAAGATGGGCGTCCTTCTCTTTTGAAAATGAACCTGATAGTGGACTGTAAACCAAGGGATGATGCAGGTTCAAATCCCACTATAATTCAATTCATTTTTTTCTGGGGCTTCCTCCAGCAACATAAAAATACTTACTGCACCTAAAGATATAAGACACCGGCATGCCTGGAGGCTATCGAAGTGGTGACATTCAGGCACAGTCAGTGCTTTTTTTGTGCCGGTACACGACGGTACGGCATACGGCACCTTTTTTCTGGGGCTCACCTGCTCGCTCCCTGCTGTTTGCTCCCTGGCCGATCCCTGCCTCTAAACTTTTATTTTTTTCGCGAACCAGCAGACAAGAAAGAAAACAAACAGCAGACAGGCTTGCCTCTTCCATCGCGTCAGCCGCTTCGTTTCCCTGCATTCTCAGCGCGTCACGCCCTCCTCTGATGTCATTTCCTTTCCTCAAGGGCGGGACGCGCTGAGAATGCAGGGAAACGAAGCAGCCGACGTGATGGAAGGAGGCAAGCCTGTCTGCTGTTTGTTTGTTTTCTTCTTGTCTGCCGGTTCGCGAAAAAATAAAAGTTTAGAGGCAGGGATCGGCGGGGTACAAACAGCAGGGAGCGAGCAGGGAGGGTGAGCAAGTGGGGCTGGGGGGTGTGTGGGCAAGTGGGGATGTGTGGGCAAGTGGGGATGTGTGGGCAAGTGGGGCTTGGGGTGTGGTGTGTGTGGGCAAGTGGGGCTGGGGGTGTGTGTGTGTGTGGGCAAGTGGGGCTGGGGGTGTGTGTGTGGGCAAGTAGGGCTGGGGGTATGTGTGTATGGGCAAGTGGGGCTGGGGGGTGTGTGGGCAAGTGGGCTGGGGGTGTGTGTGTGGGCAAGGGGGGCTGGGAGTATGTGTGTATAAGCAAGGGGGGCTGGGCAAATGGGGCTGGGGTTTGAATGATCTCAGGGGCAGGTGGAGGCTGGGGCGAGTCACTGGACATTGAAGGGAGGGGATGATGGGGGCAAAAGAGAATCACTGGACATGGAGGGGATGGGATAGTAGGGCAGGGGAGAGAGGAGAATGGAGAATTGCTGGACATGGATGGAAGGGGAAGGCAGGGAAGAGAGAATTGCTGGACTTGGATAGGAGAGGAGGGCAGGGGAGAGAGGAGAATCACTGGACATGGGAGGGGAGGGCAGGGCAGGGGAGAGAGGAGACATGCGGGACATGGAGGGAGGGGAGGGAAGATAGGAAGGAGATCCACATGGATGGGATGGCAGGGGAGGAAGGAGAAATGCTGGAAATGGATGGAGAGGAGAGCAGAGCAGGAGATAGAGGAGAATTGCTGGACATGGATGGATGGAGGGGTTGGCGGGGAGAGAGGAGATTTGAACCTGTGTCCCTTGGTTTACAGTCTACTACTCTAACCACTAAGCTATTCCTGCAAGGATGTTGTTTGTGGCCATTTTAATATGAAAGTGGCTGTGGTGATGGAGGGAAAGGTGAGTAGTGGAGTGCCTCAGGGATCGGTGCTGGGGCCGATTCTGTTCAATTTATTTGTGGTGACATTGCCAAAGTGTTAGAAGGTAAAGTTTGCCTATGTTGTGGATGATACTAGATTGTAACACAGTGGACACCCTGGAGGGAGTGGAAAACATGAAAAAGGATCTGAAAAAGCTAGAAGAATGGCTAAGGTTGGCAATTAAAATTCAATGCGAAGAAATGCAAAGTGATGCACTTAGGGAGTAGAAATCCACGAGAGGCGTATGTGTTAGGCGGTGAGAGTCTGCTAGGTACGGACGGAGAGAGGGATCTTGGGGTGATAGCAGTGGCGTAGCCAGACAACCAATTTTGGGTGGGCCTGAGCACAAAGTGGGTGGGCACAAAATTATCTCTCTCACCCCACACTTCCCAACTCAAAATATAAATACTGTTAGCTGATGAGGATCCCCAATCTCTGTCAGCTGGGGACCTCCACTAGAGATGGTCAGACTCCTCTCTGCCAAGCCCAGCAGGCAGCAGCAACTCCTCGAGCCACTGATGCCAGCACCCCATACACGCTTAGTTGTCAGTGGCTCCAGGATGCTGCCCCCATCTGCCAAGCTTCGGTGGAAGGCAGCTCTGGCCAGCTTCGGACAGAGATCCCCAGCTGGTAGGGCTTGGGGATCCCCACTAGCTACAGCAAGGGTCAGGGCTGCTGTAACCATGCTGGTGACCTGGGCAGAAAAGAAGCCCCTCCCCCAATTCCCTCCTCTCCTCTCAATCTCTTCATCTGCTGTTACAGTCACACTGACAGACTCTCACAAATTACAGAACAAGGGATCACAAATTAGAAATAAAAATATATATAGACAAATTGAACTGGGAACCTCAGCATGCACTGCAACACTGGAGAAAAAACAAAAACAAAGCGCATTTCCTTTTCTACTAACCACGATAAAAAGACATCACTATGCACATTCCCAAAGCTAACATATTCCAATTAAAACATTAAAAATAAATGATTTTTCTACCTTTATTGTCTGGACATTTTATTTTTCCATCAGTGTTGTTTCCAATTTTCTCTTTCCGCTTTCCTGTCTGTCTTCTGCTATCTTCAAGTGGCTGTCCATTGTCTTTTTTTCTCCTGTCATTTCATTTCCTTACTACACCTGCCTCTGAAATATTGATCTTTCCATGTTTAGCTCTTTCCTTCTTTCTTTTTTCTTTTCTGCCTCTGTACACTGAAATGTCATCCTCTTTCATAAATCTTTTCATTCTTTTACTTTTCAGATATCTATCACATTTCCATTCCTTTCACCCCCTAGCTCTCCATTCCCCATCTCTCTCTTTCCCAACCTATCATTCCTTTCCATCTTCAATCTATGCACCATTACCATATTTCCTACCCCTGTAATCACTGTTCTCTCATTTATTTTCTTGCCATCTCCACTCCCTGGGCCTCTCCCCCATACTTTCCACCATCCCAAGTCTCCCTCCTCCACCCTTCCAGCACAGCATCTGTTCACCTCTTCTCCATCCTCACCCTCATAGCCTATCTCCCTATCCATTTACCTCCCACCACCAGCATCTTCCTGTCCCATCTCTCTCCTCCCCCATTGTTCAGCATTTTTCCCCTCTCTCTTCCCTACCATCCATTGTCCATCTTCTCTCCCTGGAGCCATCATACCTCTCTCCCCTCCCCGCTTGTGCATCTCTCCTTTAATCTCTTCCACCTTCATGTCAAACTTTTCTCCCTCTCCCTGCCTTGAGCCCCTGGTCTAACATCTCACTCTCCCCCCCACCCCACCCCACCCCCCACAGCATCTCTCCAAATACCATGTTCCAACATTTCCCCTTTCAGCTTTCCCTCCTTTTCCTCCACTTCCATGTCCAACACTTTTTTTTCCTCTCTGGTCCTTTACCACTCCTATGCAGCCTTCTCTCCCTCTCCCCATCCCATCCCATCCCATCCCATCCCATCCATATCCAACAATTCTCCCTCTCTTTCCCCTTGCAGCATCTCTCCATCCCTCCCCCCACATCAAGCAATTATTCCTCCACCCCACTAGCACTACCCTGTCTCACTCCCTCATCCCAACAGTGCTCCTGTCTCTCCCTCTCTCCTTGACCCCTCAAGCCACCTGCCAGCATGCTGTAGGTTTTTTCTCTTTCTTCCCACCCCCCAGCCACCCGCTGACATGCTGCATTTTCCCCCGCTCCCCACCCCCTCGCTAGCCATCCGCTGACATGCTGCACATTTTCCCCTCTCTCCCCCCCCCCCCCCCAGCCACCCGCTGAGCGCTGACATGCTGCGATTTCCCCCGCTCCCCACCCCCTCGCTAGGCCACTCGCTGACATGCTGCACATTTTTCCCCTCTCTCCCCCCCCCCACCAGCCACCCCGCTGAGCACTGACATGCTGCACATTTCCCCGCTCTCTCCCCCCTCCTCCACAGCCACCCGCTGCAATTTGCACTCTCCCACCTCCCAGTCACCCAAACGGCGTGCTGCAGGCCTTCTTTCCCCTCCCTCCCCTTCCACCTCCTTCGGGCGGCGCTGCGTCCAGCTCTGCACGTCTGCAGCTCCGCTACGTGACTGCTTTGTTCCTTCTTCGGCCAGCTTCACATTTTCTTGCGTGCTGCGGGGCCAATGCAGAGGAAGCATTCCTAGCAGCGCTGCGTGCGGACGGCCCTGGCGCAGCACGGCTCTGCTGGTCCGGACAGGGATGATAACAGCCTGACAGGGGAGGGAGCAGGGAGGGAACAAATCCTGTGGCGTTCAGTCGGGTGGCTGGGAGGAGGGAAAACTGAAGTGAGCGGCAGCTGAGCAGCAAGGAAAAAGTCGCGGTTTGGACTTTTTTGAGGTGCATCGTTGCTGGGCGGGCCTGAGCCCAAAGTGGGTGGGCCCAGGCCCATCCAGGCCCACCCGTGGCTACACCCCTGGTTGATAGTATCTGAGGATCTGAAGGCGATGAAACAGTGGCGACGGCCGAAGCTAGAAGGTTGCTAGGCTGTATAGAGAGAGGTGTGACCAGCAGAAGAAAAGAGGTGTTGATGCCCCTGTACAAGTCGTTGGTGAGGCCCACCTGGAGTATTGTGATCAGTTTTGGAGGCCGTATCTTGCTAAGGATGTAAAAAGAATTGAAGCAGTGCAAAGAAAAGCTACGAGGATGGTATGGGATTTGCGTTACAAGACGTAGGAGGAGAGACTTGCTGACCTGAACATGTATACCCTGGAGGAAAGGAGAAACAGGGGTGATATGATACAGACGTTCAAATATTTGAAAGGTATTAATCCACAAACGAACCTTTTCCGGAGATGGGAAGGCGGTAGAACGAGAGGGCATGAAATGAGATTGAAGGGGGGCAGACTCAAGAAAAATGTCTGGAAGTTTTTTTCACGGAGAGGGTGGTGGATGCTTAGAATGCCCTCCCGCGGGAGGTGGTGAAGATGAAAACGGTAACGGAATTCAAACATGCGTGGGATAAACATAAAGGAATCCTGTTCAGAAGAAGGGATCCTCAGAAGCTTAGCCTAGAATGGGTGGCAGAGCCGGTGGTTGGGAGGCGGAGCTAGTGCTGGGCAGACTTACACGGTCTGTGCCGGGGCTGGTGGGTGAGAGGCGGGGATAGTGCTGGGCAGACTTATACGGTCTGTGCCAGAGCCAGTGGTGGGAAGCAGGGCTGGTGGTTGGGAATTGCCATGAATGCTTCATTAACTCTCTCTGCTCCACCCACTGATCTTTTCACAAGGTTATATCTACCACATGGAAACCTGCCGCTTATTTGCTTTCTGGAGCCCTTGTGTTACAAAGTAGAATAGTTCTGAATGGTACCTTGCCACAACTGCAGAACTCCCATTAAAGTCAATAGGAGTGATTTTGATACTTTAGGGACCCTTTTACCCAGCAACGATAAAAGTTGGTGTGCGGTGGCATCAGCACGTAGGACTGCTGTACACCGAGGCCACCTTTTACCACCATGGGTAAAAGGTGTTTTTTTTTTTTTAAAGGAGGCAGTAAAATGGCTGTGCGGTAACTTAAAAAATTGCTGCGTGGCCACTTACTTCTGGAACCCTTACCACTCCTATTTAGGAGGCTGTGAGGACTCTGGGAGTAATTGGGCAGTGCATGGCTCTGCCCAGTTACCGCTGGGCATGCCCACTCCCTGCCCACTAGCACTAGAAAGTAAAAAATATTTTCTAGCGCCGGACCTGGTGCACAGCAGACCCGGAGCTACCGCTGGGCTCCTCGGCTTGCCCAATGGTAGGGCCAATTTGCCGCATGCAACTGCCGGGTGATAAAAGGGCCCCTTAATGTGTTATTATATATGGGACATAACACAAAGATTTGTCTGGTACCACTGGAGAATTTAAGTTCATCTAGAAGCTTAGGAATTATATAGGTATTATTGTAAATTGTAGCTTGAACCTATCAAATCTGTTTTTTTCTAAATCCACTGAATCTGAAATTTAAGGTTTTAAAGAATTTGCCCAGCCTTGGTGTAACACTGTCTAAGGCCCCTACAACAATAGAGATGACCTAACATGACTTGTTTCAGAGTCTTGCCATTTCTTTTGTCAGGTCTAGTTCCCACAGTCAGCAGTGAGACCGGATATTCAATGCCGGGCATTTATTTATGTTTATTATAAAAATTTTATATACTGTGACTTGTTCAGACCATGGCGGTCAACTTACAGAGTGGAGGAGTGGCCTAGTGGTTAGGGTGGTGGACTTTGGTCCTGGGGAACTGAGTCCAATTCCCAGCACAGGCAGCTCCTTGTGACTCTGGGCAAGTCACTTAAACCCTCCATTGCCCACCACATAGAGCCTGCCATGAGTGGGAAAGTGCAGGGTACAAATATAACAAAAATAAATAATAACACAAAAGGAAAGTCATTTGATATGGTAGAAATGACCTAATCACAATCTCTCAAGAAACCTGTTTCATAAAAGTATACACAGAAATATTATCTCCACATTGATGTTATCTTAATAGATCCTTGTTTCCTCTTTACTGCTAACATAATAGGCCTGGCAAAAATAAAACGTTTTAAGCATAACCTTAAACTTTTTAAAGTTAATCTCTGCACGTATGTCTTTAGATATATCATTCCACAAATGTGGCACTAGACAGGAGAATGCTCTTTGCTTGCCCAGGCCCCCCGTACTCTATTTCTTGATAGAGTCACCATTCTAAAGTCTTGCATAGATCTGCATACCCTTCCTGGGATGTATGGAATTACCCAAGGTACTCAATACGGTGGTTTTGACTCATAGAATCCTTATGAGTCAAAGCAGGACCTTAAAGTAAATTCTATATATTTAATAGGCAACCAATGATAGTAAACAAGCAGCAGGATAACATGATCATATTAATATTGTTACCCACAACCTGACTGCTGCATTTTAGAGGGTTTTCAATCTTTTAATTTATTGCCAGGTAAATCCGCATAGATCACATTTGCATAGTCTAATCGCACTATCAACAGGGTATATAAAAAGTATATAATACCTCCTCATTAAACAAGTATTTATTTTATTTTTTTATTTGCATTTATACACTTGTATTACAAAGTAAACCAATGAGTTATAAAAACAAACCACATAATCCAGTAATAAGTCCACATAAGGGAACAGCAGAGGAAAGAAAATAAAGGGGGGAAAAAAGGAAAATCGCTATCTGGCAGGCAAATATTATCTTCAGTACCTATTATATACTTTCTTAACCTGGAACAAACAACTAATACATTCATCCTGACTGTTCTGGTACTACCTTATCCTTCAAAATTCCTCCAATTGACATAAGTACATAAGTATTTGCCATATTGGGACAGACCAAAAGTCCATCAAGCCCAGCATCCTGTTTCCAACAGTGGCCAATCCAGGTCATAAGTACCTGGCAAGATCCCCAAAAAGTACAATACATTTTATGCTGCTTATCCTAGAAATAAGCAGTGGATTTTCCCCAAGTCCATTTTAATAATGGTCTATGGACTTTTCCTTTAGGGAGCCATCCAAACCTTTTATAATCCCCGCTAATCTAAATACTTTTACTACATTCTCTGGCAACAAATTCCAGAGTTTAATTACATGTTGAGTGAAGAAAATTTTTCTCTGATTTGTTTTAAATGTACTACTTGTAGCTTCATTGTCCCCTAGTCCTAGTATTTTTGGAAAGAGTAAACAAGCGATTCACGTCTACCCGTTCTACTCCACTCATTATTTTATAGACCTCTATCTTATCTCCCTTTAGCCATCTTTCTCCAAGCTGAAGAGCCCTAGCCACTTTGGCCGTTCTCGTAGGGAAGTCGTCCCATCCCCTTTATCATTTTCATCACCTTCTCTGTACCTTTACTAATTCCATTATATCTTTTTAAAGATGCGGTGAGCAGAACTGAACACAATATTCAAGGTGCGGTCACACCATGGAGCGATACAAAGGCATTATAACGTCCTCATTTTATTTTCCATTCCTTTCCTAATAATACCTAACATTCTATTGCTTTCTTAGCAGCCGTCACACACTGAGCAGAGGGTTTCAACATATCATCAACGATGACGCCTAGATCCCTTTCCTGGTCGGTGACTCCTAGTGTGGAACCTTGCATTAACCTTGCTATAATTTGGGTTCCTACTTTCCCAAATGCATCACTTTGCACTTTGCTCACATTAAATGTCATCTGTCATTTAGATGCCCATTCTCTCAGTCTCATAAGGTCCTGTTGTAATTTTTCATAATCCTCTTGCAATTTAACAACTTTGAATAACTGTGTCATCGGCAAATTTAATTACCTCACTAGTTACTCCCATCTCTAGATCAATTATAAATATGCTAAAAAAACAGCGGTCCCAACAAAGACCCCTGGGGAACCCCAATATCTACCCTTCTCCATTGAGAATACTGATCATTGAACCTACTCTGTTTTTTATCTTTTAATGAGTTTTTTAAAACCACAGTAGGACACTACCTCCTATCCCATGACTTTCCATTTCCTCTGGAGTCTTTCATAAGGTACTTTGTCAAATGCCTTTTAAAAATCCACATACACAATATTGACCAGGCTCACCTTTATCCACATGTTTGTTTACCCATTCAAAGAAATTTAATACTACTACTACTTAACATTTCTAAAGCGCTACAAGGTTACGCAGCGCTGTACAATTAAACATAGAGGGACGGTCCCCTGCTCAAAGAGCTTACAATCTAAGAGACAAGTGAACGGTCAGTCCGATAGGGGCGGTCAAATTGGGGCAGTCTGGATTTACTGAATGGTAAGAATTAGGTGCCGAATGCAGCATTGAAGAGGTGGGTTTTAAAGCAAAGACTTGAAGATGGGCAGGGAGGGGGCTTGGCGTAAGGGCTCAGGAAGGTTGTTCCAAGCATAGGGTGAGGCGAGGCAGAATGAGCGGAGCCTGGAGTTGGCGGTGGTGGAGAAGGGTACAGAGAGGAGAGATTTGTCCTGTGAACGGAGGTTTACGGGCGGGAACGTAAAGGGCGATGAGGGTAGAAAGGTATTGAGGGCAGCAGACTGAGTGCATTTGTAGGTAAGAAGGAGAAGCTTGAATTGAATGCGGTATCTGATTGGAAGCCAGTGAAGTGACCTGAGGAGAGGGGTGATATGAGTATATCGGTTCTGGCGTAATATGAGACGTGCAGCAGAGTTCTGAACAGATTGAAGGGGGGATAGATGGCTATAGTGGGAGGCCAGCTTGAGGAATAAGTTGCAGTAGTCAAGGCGAGAGGTAATGAGAGCGTGGACGAGAGTTTGGGTGTGTGTCAGAGGAGGAAAGGGCGAATTTGCTGATGTTAAAGAGGAGAAGCGGCAGGTCTTGGCTATCTGCATGGATATGCGCAGAGAAGGAGAGGGAGGAGTCAAAGATGACTCGAGGTTGCGGGCAGATGAGACGGGGAGGATGAGGGTGTTATCAATGAGATAGAAAGTGGAGCGGAAGATAGAGTAGTGAGGCAAGATTTCCCTTCACTAAATCCATGTGGCTTTATCTCATTAATCCATGCTTTTGAATATGCTCTGTAATTTGTTCTTTATTAATAGTCTCTACCATTTGCCTGGCACCGATATCAGGCTCACCAGTCTATAATTTCACAGGATCTCCTCTGGAACCTTTTTTTAAAAATTGGCGTTACATTGGCCACCTCCAATCTTCCGTACATGCTTGATTTTAAGATAAATTACTATTACTAACAATAGTTCCGCAAGTTCATTTTTCAGTTCTATCGTACTCCGGAATGAATACCATCCGATCAGGAGATTTGCTACTCTTCAGTGTGTCAAATGCACCATTACATCCTCCAGGTCTATAGAGATTCATTCAGTTTCTCTGACTCGTCAGCTTTGAATACACCATTCCTGGCACCGGTAATCTCTCCCAAAATCTTCCTCGGTGAAGACCAAAGCAAAGAATTCATTTAATCTCTCCGCTATAGAACATAAGAATATAAGAGTAGCACATACTTGGTCAACACAATGGTCTATCTAGCCAGTATCCTGTTTCCAACACAGTGGCAAGCCAGGTCCCAAGTACCTGGCAAAAACCCAAATCATGGCTTGTCTTCCCTGATTTCCCCTTTTACCCCAACAATGATAAACATATAATGGAGATTCTGATATGTAACTAAACATTTACACGGGAACTTAAGAAAGAAAGTAGCATCCAATAGCCGAACCTTAGTTTTTAACCTGCAAAAAAGCTTTCCTTTACAACTGTGTAGTTCTTGCCATGTCTGGAAACATACAGATGACCTGACCACAAAAGGCAGCTGTGGTTTTTTTTTTTTTTTTAATAAGCTCTCGGGATTTCCAGTTTATCATAGTTTAAGCACAAACTACTATCAAGTAACTCTTTTAGTAGTAATATCTCTGAGAAGATTCCAAGTATTGAGAAAGGTGTAGGCTATCTGGAGAGTTTAAGTGGCTCCAGGGCTCCTTCTTCTTTTTCTACCCTAGAGGCATTTGGAAGATAATACAAATTAACAATTACAACTTTTCTCCCTATGGAAAGCCTTAAAGAATATAGGGCTAGGTTTACTAAGTGGCGCTATGGGCGCGTTAGCATTTTTAATGCGCATAATGGTTTACACGCATTAAAACTCTAATGCCGCCAATAGAAATGTATAGGCGCATTAGCGTTTAACGCGCCTTAAATTTACAGGCACGTTAAAAACGCTAACACACCTTAGTAAACATACCCCCATAGTGAGTAATAGGAAAATTCAAGAACGCAAATAGGAGCCCTGGTGATATTCTCTAATTTCTCTAGCTGGACACAAATAGCATAATTATCCTTAATAACTGCAGCAGAAGTTGACTGCATTAAGGAGGTTTATTCTCAAGTTTCCCTAACGGCCTGCCACACTAACCAATTTATTGTCCTGGTCAGTCATTTTAGCAGAAGCTTCTTCAGTGTATTTAGCCAATTTAGAAAAATGAGTAAGATTGGCTTGCAGCATAGATTACATGTGTGTCATACTGTCCATAAATCTTTCAAGATACTTTCAGAATTCATAGACAAAGATTTTAGAGATACAGACAAACTGAATCAAAATTTTTGCTGTAAGGATACTCGTGGAGGGTCCTCGAGATTCTTACTATCTCAAAGGACACACAAATCCTCAGACAGTGAGGATTTAATTTCGTGAGTCTTAAGGCTGGAAGGGTGGGGTACATTCACCTGAAGGTAAAGAAGCCTTAATAGGAGAAAGGGAATTGGGTTATGGGAGATCAGCTGACTTGATGACAAAACATGCTGGTCCATCGGGCCTTAATAACACTGCCGAAATTGTCTTCTCACCCAAACTTACCGCTTACATATTCTTCCACTTCACCATATTGTAGATCTCCAAACAACCAGAACTCCCAACTCCAGCTCTTACTGGCTCTGAAGGTGCTCCAAAGGGACAGGATCTGCCCCTTTGGTCATGCTCCTTTGACATGTGGCCATGACTCACGTGCCCATGGCCACATTCCATGGCAGTGCAGAATCTTTAAGTTTCCAGGGGCCCTCAGCAGAACATCAGGGATGAACCTGCCTGGATACTGCCTGCCCAAATGTACAGAACTGGTGTCTGGTGCTGTTCACAGGAGGTCCGTGGCAGTGCAGATCTTTCAAGCTCCCAGGGGTCCTCAGCAGAAGAATGTTGGGGATAGCACCTGCCCGGATACTGCCTGCCCAAATGCACAGAATAGTGGTTTTGGTGCTGTTCACAGGAGTTCCATGGCAGTGCAGATCTTTTAAGCTCCCGGGGATCCTCAGCAGAAGAATGTCGGGAACAGCACCTGCTCAGATACTGCCTGCCCAAATGCACAGAAGAGTGGTCTGTGTGCTGTTCACAAGAACTTACACAGCAGTGCAGATCTTTTAAGCTCCCAGGGGTCCTCAGCAAAAGAACGTCAAGGACAGCACCTGCCTGGATACTGCCTGCCCAAATGCACAGAAGAGTGGTCCGGTGCTATTCACCAAACAAATATTTTAAAGATCTAATCTTGGTAATAGTGCAAAACTTTTTTTCAATACTTTATGACCTGATCATCAAAAGTTAACCTTGAGTCAATAATCACCCCCAGGTATCTAAACAATACTAGCATCATAGCAGGTCTGTCCTGGTGTCCTATAATCCAACATGCCCTAGTTTTCTGATCATTCAAAACTAAATGTTGTTCATATAACCATTTTGACACTGCAAGATGTAATCTAGGTGGCAAGATGTAATCCATCTTGCCACCTAGAAATATCCAGTGTTTCTGGATTAATTTACACAATGATTAGCGCTTTAGAAATGTTAAGTAGTAGTAGTAGTAGTAATGATTAAAATGTCATCCGCATAACAAAATGCACTCAAGTCTAAACTTTGAATTAAGGTAAGCAAAGGACTTAAAAATATTTTAAATAACATTAGGGATAGTTTAGAACCTTGTGGTACTCTACAATCCAACTGATAATCCAATAAGTAAGATGAATTTAATGACACCTGAATTGTTCTTTTATTCAGAAACGAATCAAACCATTGTTGAACTACCTCTATAATACTTATATCTTTCAGGTGCTGAAATAATAATAAAAGATCTATCAAATCAAACGCTGAAGCTAAATATAACGATACAGCTAGCACAATATTACCACTATCCAAGTGCTCATAAACTTCACTCAACATAGCAGTTATCAGAGTTTCCGGTGACTGGCATTGAATATCCAGTTTATTTTTGACAGGTGATGCGCAGAATATTAATGGATAGTCGGTTATTAGTGGATAGCCGGTTATATCGTGTGATATAACCGGTTAGCCACTAAGCGCTGACTGAGAATATTCAGCAGAAGATAACTGGCTATCTCCCGCTGGATATTTGCGGATAGCCAGTTAAGCACTATTTAACCAGCCAGGAGCCGTTGTTGGCTGGTTAAATAGCGCTGAATATCTGGGGGTTTGTCTTCAATTCTTGTGTCTCCTGGTATTGCAAAGTTTATGGAAATCACAGTATTATTTTCAGTTATACTACATCCATTAAGCAAGTGGTCAATAGTTTCATATTTTTTATTACATAATCTGCAGTTGCTATTAGTCAAAATATGCACTATGAGTAGAATAACATTCATAGTGTAACTAGGGTTGCCAACTAGATACAGGTTTGCCAGACAGGGTTGACCAGTCCTAGGCTTACCCCAATGCATGCAGGGACTTGTAGTCTTGTTTTTCTTAGGGAATCCAATGGGGAAATCAGAACCTCAAGTCCCTGCATGCAATGGGGTAAGCCCAGGATTGGATCAACCCTGTTGGGCAAATCTGGATCTAGCTGCCAACCCTAAGTGTAACCTCTCGTGGCAGCCCATGGTACTGCACAAGTACCACGAGCTGCCATGAGAGGTTATGGCAGCCACTTTGTGAAGCCAAACACAAGGGGCAGGAATGAGGGGCTGTATTTCTGTCCCAATGACCCTCTGGACTACCAGGCATTATAAGGTAGACTTGGGGGTGGGAAGTAGGGTATGGCCTACCTAGAGCATTGGGGTTGGGGGGGCGATATTGTGGGAGAGAGTAAACTTGGTGCTTGCTGGAGGGAGGGTGGGAAGGAGGAAGCCGGGGGGATCATGGCAATGTAAAAATGATGTAGAGTTATATGGGTGCAGCCCGATATTCAGTGCTGGCACCCGCAACATAAAAACATAAGAATAGCCAAAATAGTCATACTGGGTCAAACCAATGGTCCATCTAGCCCAGTATCCTGCTTCCAACAGTGGCCAATCCAGGTCACAAGTACCTGGCAGAAACCTAGATAGTAGCACCATTTCATGCTACAAGTCCCAGGGCAAGCAGTGGTTTCCCTCATGTCTATCTCAATATACATGGACTTTTCCTTCAGGAACATGTCCAAACCTTTTTAAACCCAGATTTGCTAACCGCTGTTACCACTGCTTTTGAGCTGTCCTAAATTAGGCCACCTAGCGATGTGTGTGCCAGCACTGTATACTGGCGGCAACCGCATAACCCCGGGCTTCTCCCTAACACCTCCTCCAGTCATACATACCCCTGATCTGCCCCTTTTTTTGTGAGAGGTCAGAGGCAATATTCAGTGGTACTGCCTGGTTTAGTGCCACTGAATATTGGGGGTTAAACAGTCCTAGGGATTTAAGTGGGCAGGAGCTTCTCTGACCGCTTAAATCACTCTGAATATCGGCTCCTTTGTACATAAATATCTCTAGATTGTGTTTTGTTTGGTTTCTCGATAAATTCTTCCTTATATGTGTTCAGAAATAGTGATGGCAGTCTATAATTTCTCAAGCTCTATTTAAGCATAATTCCTACTTATAGATAATAGAAAAAACAGTGTAAAAGTACCAAAGAACAACTCTAATTTACCTCAGGACTCCATGCTGATGAGCTGTCTGTCACATCATTCCCTTCATACCCCTGGTTACTAAATGCTGTTTCCATCTGCAGGCTTCCATCTGTGGCCTGTCGACTAAGGCTAGGTGCTGAGTCAGCCTCCCTTCCAGATATCTTCTGGCATCCAATGCTTCTCTCCTCAGATGGTGTTCTTGAATCGACAGATATGTGATCATCTTCAGGATACGATATGTTATCTTGGTAACTCAGTTGACTTAAACCATCTAGATCTAATCATGTCCAATAAGAAAGTTATTTCAGAAGGACTAGATTAATTTATTTTTACATAATGTAGGACCTTACTCATAAATGACTTTTTTCCCGTTCTGTAAACCTTTATTGAATAAGGGTCTTTGTTATTTTTAAGTGTAAGAATGAACTAGCTTCCGAAAGACAGTAGTGATGAATAAGAAATATAAGGTTTGCTATTTCGCAAGGATTCATTAGGGCATATTTTAGACCACTCATTTGCAAGCTGAGCAACATCCTTTTACAAATACCAAACATGTAGGGGGTAATTTTATAAACTTTTTGTGAGTAAACATTGCTTTACCTACAGAAAAGGGCTTTACTCCAGAGTTATGTGCATATAAAGCAGGTGCAGAGAATGTTCACATTTATTTTTGCCTGACCTGAGAGTAGGTATGTTTGGAGGAGGAGATTGGGTGGGGCATAGGCGGAATCACAAAGTATGCACATTTTTTACAACACAAACATTGGGCATACATTTATACACTTCTGAACAGGCATAAATGTATATAGGTGCATTAATCCACAATTTTTGCATGTTTGCAAGACTTTTTATAAAGACAAATGGGCATTTATATCTTTATAAATACCCTAAAATGGGCATCTACTTGGACCTGCTACCTAGGCAATCAGTTATAAAATTACATTCAGAATGCATTTTAATGTAGATTAGAAATGCATCAATTTAAAAAAGCAATTCATATAATCATTTTTAGAAGTGGCTACAATAGAAATGTACCTATTAGGGAAAAGTATAAAATGAAAACAAATTCTACATCATGCTTGAATTATAAATAACCAGTCTTTGCAAATAGCAATGTATCAGTTTGTACACAAATGTAGGGCCCTGTTTATTAAGGTGCGTTAGCGTTTTTAACACACCTATAATTAATGCGTGTGCTAACCGTGTAGGCACCTATAGGGATATTGTAGGCGTGTACATGGTTAACACACATTAAAAATGCTACTATGCCTATAACATAGCTTAGTAAACAGGGCCTGTAATTAGAAACTTATTTATTATTTATTTGGTGTATAGTAAGAATAAATGAAACATAAGCAATACACAATTACAGCATTAAAAATATTCAAATAACAATACAAAGTATAGCATAGTATACTACTTATAACGTCAACACAATATGAATTAAAACATTTTAATAGACAGTGTAGGGTATAAGCAAAGATGGAACATAAGAGAGTGAGAGGAATTAGAAAATAAGGGAATTAATTTAAAGAAAGTTGCACATGAGGTCAGAGAAGTGATTAAATATTTTCAGCTAGGGTTGGAGTGGATAAACATGATCTGCTGCAGTATATGCAACCCGTGTCATTCCTTGTGTGTGTGTGTGTGTGTGTGTGTGTGTGTGCGCGTGTGACCTGCTTCCTGAAGTAGAGGTAGTCTTGTGTTAAGTGAAGCCTTTCAGGGAGTTTATTCCAAAGTGTGGGGCTACTCTGGACAAAGCTCACTTGCGGGTATCACATCATGTAATGTCTTTTGGAGAGGGTGTGGTTAGCGATACCACAGATTTTCAAGAATGCACATTATTATTGGCAACTGCTGAGCAAGATGTAAACACGACCAACAAACATAGTTTGAAATGACTATATGCAAATTCCAGAAGCCTAAGAAATAAGATGGGAGAGTTAGAAAATATTGCACTCAATGAAAAAAAGATATAATAGGCATCTCTGAGACCTGGTGGAAGAAGGATAACCAGTGGGACACTGTCGTACCAGGATACAAATTATATCACAGTTATAGGGTAGATCGATTTGGTGGAGGGGTAGCATCATATGTTAAGAAGAGCCTTGAATCGAATAGACTAAAAATTCTGCAGGACACGAAACACATCTTGGAATCCCTATGGATTGAAAATCCATGTGTAAAGGGGAAAAGGATAATGGTAGGAGTGTACTATCGTCCACCTGGTCAGGGTGGACAGACAGATGTAGAAATATTTTCAGAAATTAGGGAGGCTAACAAACTGGGGAACACAATAATAATGAATGATTTCAATTACCCTGATATTAACTGGGTAAATGTAACATCAGGGCTTGCTGGAGAGGTAAAATTCCTTGATGAAATCAAGGACTGCTTTATGGAGCAGCTGTTTCAGGAGCCAACAAGCGGAGGAACAATTCTAGACCTAATCCTTATTGGAGCGCATGATCTGGTGATGCAGGAGATAATGATGCTGGGGCCACTTGATAACAGCAATCATAACATGATCAGATTTGATATAAGCTCTAGAGTAAGTACACACAGGAAATCTAATACATTAACATTTAACTTTCAAAAAGGAGACTATGATAAAATGAAAAGAATGGTGGAAAAAAACATAGAGGAGCAGTTGCAAAGGTTAAAACTTTAATCAGGAGTGGATGCTGTTCAAAAATACCATCCTGGAAGCCCAGACCAAGTATATTCCATGTATTAAAAAAGGAGTAAGGAAGACCAGCCGCATGGTTAAAAAGTGAGGGGGGCCTTTTACTAAGACACGTAGGTGCCTACGAGCATACAACGTGTGTCAAATTGGAACTACTGCCTGGCTAACGCATGCCCCAGATGATAATTGCATTTTTGATGCCTGTCCAAAACACACGGTAGAAATTTTCTACCATGTGGCGCTTACCCGGCGGTAATCAGCAGCGTACGCGCACTGATGATTACCGCCCGGTTAACGCATGAGACCTTACCACTAAGTCAATGGGTGGCAGTAAGGTCTCAGGCTGAAAATGGATGTGCGCTGGTTTTAACTTTGCCACACGTCCATTTTCAGCCACAAAAAAAGGTCTTTTTTGCAGGCACACTGAAAAATGGACCTGTGCACATCCAAAACACGTGCCTACACCAGTGCAGGTCATTTTTCGGTGTACCTTAGTAAAAGGGCACCGAGGTGAAGAAGCTATTAGAGCTAAAGAAAATCCTTCAGAATATGGACGAAGGATCCAACTGAAAATAATAGGAAACAGCATAAGGAATGGCAAGTCAAATGCAAAGCGCTGATAAGGAAGGCAAATAGAGAGTTTGAAAGAAGATTGTGATGGAGACAAAAACACATAGTAAAAACTTCTTTAAATGTATTAAAAGCAAGAAACCAGAAAGGGAATCAGTTGGACTGCTGGATGACTGAGGGTAAAGGGGGCACTCAGGGAACAAGGCCATAGTGGAGAGATTAAATTCATTTTTTGCTTTGGTCTTCATCGAGGAAAATGTGGGAGAGATACTGATGCCAGAAATGGTATTCAATGCTAACGAGTCAGAGAACTGAATCAAATCTCTATAAACGTGGAAGATGTAATGGTGCAATTTGACAAATTGAAGAATAGCAAATTGCCTGGACCGGATGGTATACATATCAGAGTATTGATAGAACTGAAAAATGAACCTGCAGAACTATTGTTAGTAATATAATTTATCTTTAAAATCAAACATAATACCGGAAGATTGGAGGGTGGCCAATGTAATGCCGATTTTTAAAAAGGGTTCCAGATGTAATCTAGGAAATTACAGACCGGTGAGCCTGACATTGGTGCAAAATGGTAGAGACTATCATAAAGAACAAAATTACACAGCATATATATAAGCATGGATCAATAAATGTATTTATTTATAAACTAATAGCCCGCTTAAACCTAAGCAGCTAACAGCAAAACTATATAATCATAAAACACACCTACAAATTAGAATTACTTCAAAACCCCAAACTACTCCCCCACCCCCACACCCAAGGATAATAAACAATAGCTGCTGAACTCTGACTACATCATATTAAAAGCCTGAACAAAAAAATGGGCTTTCAAAAGCTTCATAAAGTGTCATGCATTCATACAGAAATTCAAATAGCCAGGCAAAGTTTTACACAGTACTGGGCCTGCCATAGAAAAGGTTGCCAGCTTCATAAAAGCATAATGGGTAGTCAGTAACAAATCATTTGCCAATTTTTTCATAGAGTCAGATTTCAAACCCCTAGCAGAAACAAACAATTTAATCACAGAATAAAAATACAATGGAACCTTCCCCATAAACAGTCTGGTCTGGTGAAGCAAGTATAAAAATTTAAACTGAATCCTATATTAATGAGACAAAGCCAACATGGATTTAGTGAAGGGAAAGCTTGCCTCACCAATCTATTAAATTTCTTTGAAGGGGTGAACAAACATAAGGATAAAGGTGAGCCTGTTCATACTGTTTATCTGGATTTTGAAAAGGCATTTGACAAAGTATCTAATTAAAGACTCCAGAGGAAAGACTCCAAAACACAACTCATGGACTTCATCTCGAACTCCTGTATATCTGCCTCAAACATCCTTATATTAGGAGACATCAACCTACACCTAGAAGATGATACCTCACCAAGCACAATCTGAATGCAAAGAATTCTTAAAACTCTGGAATCTGCAAGCACCCAACACGCAACCAACACACAAAAAAGGATACACAATAGATATCATAACAAACAAATTTGAACCGGACTCAACTTTCATAATCACTGACACAAGATGGACACCCACATTATGGTCAGACCCACCATAAAGCAAATGTCTCTCTCTGCTGGTGAAAAACACATAAACACAATCAATAAACATGAACGAAAAAATACACAACAAGAGGAAATATAGACCCCACAACATTCTGGCAACAGATCTACCAGAACGAATGGTCAACAACTGCTGACACCATCCAATTCCTCCAAGAATGGGACGATTTATGTATAACAACACTAGACAAAATCGCCCCAATCCAAACCAGAACATCACACAGAAAAAAATCAAACCCATGGTTCACCGAAGAGCTGAAAAAACTTAAAACACAAGTCAGGAAACTAGAACGCGCATGGAACAAAAAGAGAAACGAACAAACACTAAACGCCTGGAAATTACTTCGGAGAAAAATAAATATACCATAAAACAGACTAAAAGACTACACTACAAAACAATAATAGGACCAAACTACAAAGACACACATAAACTCTTCTACCTTGTGAACAAACTGTTAGACACCACACCAGTCACAAACAACGGCAAAGATATACCAGATGTTGACAACCTTGCGAAATACTTCAAGGAAAAAATTATACAATTACGACTCAAAATACCTGCTAGCCCACTGAATACGCCACACTTCTAGATTGTCTAGATCCAGAAGAGGAACATACCCAGCAGACAGAGCCTGGACCGAATTCGAACTACTATCAGAAGACCTCATCTCTGAAACACTTAAAAGATTTGCCAAATCCCACTGCAAGCTAGACATATGCCCAAATAACCTCATGAAATCTGCTCCTCAACAATTCATAATAGACCTAACGAACCACGTAAACTTCATGCTACAAAACGGACTTTTCCCAAAAGAAAAAGGAAAAATCTTACTCACCCCAATTCCAAAAGATACAAAGAAAAGCACGAGCGAAATAACCAATTACAGGCCAGTAGCATCCATACCACTAATAACCAAAGTAACCGAAGGAATGGTAACTAAACAACTCACAAACTATCTAAACAAACATTCAATACTGCATGATGCCCAATCAGGATTCCGGTCGAATCATAGCACAGAAACAGTACTAGTCAGCCTCATGACTAAATTTAAACAAATAATTGCAACTGGCAACAATATACTCCTCCTACAATTCGACATGTCAAGTGCCTTCGATATAGTGGACCACGGAATCCTATTGCATATACTTGCGTATTTTGGCATCGGAGGAAATGTCCTGAACTGGTTCAAGGGATTCCTAACACAGCGTTCATATCAAGTTACATCAAATTCAACCATGTCTAATGCATGGACACCTGAATGTGGAGTACCACAAGGATCACCCCTCTCACCAACCATCTTCAACCTAATGATGATCCCTTTGGCAAAACTCCTATCAAACCATAACCTCAACCCATATATACGCCGATGATGTGACAATATACATCCCTTTCAAACAAGACATCAAAGAAATCTTTAATGAAATCAATCAAAGTCTACACATCATGAACACATGGGCAGATGCATTTCGTTTGAAATTAAATGCAGAAAAAACTCAATGCCTGATACTCACCTCCCAATACAAAACGAATGAATTTACCGCTATAAACACACCAAAACTAAACCTTCCAATCTCAGAAACGCTAAAAATCCTTGGAGTCACTATCGACCGCCACCTAACACTCAAAACTCATGCACAACACAACCAAAAAGATGTTCTACTGCATGTGGAAACTGAAAAGAATAAGACCATTCTTCCCAAGATCCGTCTTTCGCAGCCTAGTGCAATCCCTCTACAGCCATCTGGATTACTGCAACTCATTATACGCAGGTTGCAAAGAGCAAATACTGAGGAAACTTTAAACAGCCCAGAATACAGCAGCCAGACTCATCTTCGGAAAACCAAAATATGAAAGTGCAAAACCCCTAAGAGAGAAGCTACACTGGCTTCCACTCAAGGAACGCATTACTTTTAAAGTATGCACATTAGTCCACAAAATCATTCACGGCAAAGCCCCAGCCTACATGTCTGAGTTAATAGACTTACCACCCAGAAACGCTAAAAGATCATCCCGAACTTTCCTCAACCTCCACTTCCCTAATTGCAAGGGCTTGAAATACAAGACGCTACACGCGTCAACCTTTTCTCACACGAGCACGCAGTTCTGGAATACACTGCCGCACAACCTGAGAACGATCTACGAGCAAGCCTCCTTCCGCAAATTATTGAAGACCCATCTTTTTGAAAAAAACCTACGGAAAGAACCAAAACACATAAAATCCACACCCAATGTCCATTAATGCATCAACATCCACTCCCGAACTCTCATCCCCCGTAACCTCACCTCACTCATTCCTTGACTCACAGAACTATTTCTACCATATGTCTTCTTATCTTAATACTGCCCTGTTAGCTTCCCTTTGTCTCCTTCCTATGTTTCAAAGTTTTGTTCCATTGCTATATTCCTTAACGACACTTTGATTGTCTCGCATAACTCTTCACAATGTAATCCATAACCAAGTTGTAACGAATTGTATTTCCACCATTCATCTTATATTGTAAGCCACACTGAGCCCGCCAAGAGGTGGGAAAATGTGGGATACAAATGCAATAAAATAAAATAAATTGGGAAGTCATGGGATAGGATGTAGTATTTTATTGTAGATTAAAAACTGGTTAAAAGATAGAAAACAGAGAGTGGGGTTAAATGGTCAGTATTCTCAATAAAGAAGGGTAGATGGTGGGGTTTTGCAGGGTCTGTGCTGGGACCGCTGCTTTTTAACATATTTATAAATGCTCTAGAGATGGAATAACTAGTGAGGTAATTAAGGGGCCCTTTTACTAAGCTATGTAAGCGTCTACACACACCCAACGTACGCCAAAATGGAGTTACCGCCCGACTACAGTGTGGCTCTTGCGGTAATTTCATTTTTGGTGCGCGTCCACTACGTGCATCTGAAAAATATTTTTTTTTTTGGGCGTGCGTAATGGACGAGCACCAAGTGCAATTTGGCACGTGTAGGTCATTACCGCCCACTTACCACATGAGTCTTTACTGCTAGGTCAATGGCTGGCGGTAAGGTCTTAGACCTAAATGGACGCGCGGCAATTTTGATTTTGCCAAAAGTCCATTTTTGGCAAAAAAAGACCTTTTTTACAGGCACACTAAAAATGGATCGGCGTGCACCCAAAACCGGCGCCTACACTACCGCAAACCATTTTCAACGCACCTTTGTGAAAGAACCCCTAAATTTGCTGACGACACAAAGTTATTCAAAGTTGTTAACTTGCAAGAGGATTGTGAAAAATTGCAAGAGGACCTTACAAAACTGGAGGACTGGGCGCCCAAATGGCAGATGACCTTTAATGTGAGCAAGTAAAGTGATGCATGTGGAAAAGAGGAACACGAACTATAGCTACTTGATGGTAAATTGCACATTAGAAGTCACCGACTAGGAAAGGATCTAGGTGTAATTTATTATTTATTTATTTATTTATTTTATCATTTATACCCCACATTTTCCCACCACTGGCAGGCTCAATGTGGCTTACAATATTTAAGAATTGCGTTCAAAGTATGCACCCTGGTCCACAAAATCGTTCACGGGGAAGCCCCGACCTATATGTCAGACCTTATAGACTTGCCCATTAGGAATGCAAAAAGATCATCACGCTCATTCTTTAATCTCCATTATCCTAACTGTAACAGGCTAAAATATAAATCCAGGGACGGGTGCCAACCTCTCTCTCCGAGTCAGAAAGTGAAGGCAGCCCAGCAGTGCTAACTGAGGCAGACACCTCTGCTGAAGTTGCTTAAAATAATATAACCAGTGCTATATATGTCTTTGGTGTGGGAACAACTTCTCATTCGGGGTGAGCTTGAAGTGAACAACATTCAAATTAAAGAGAACAGGTTTGGAGGGAGGTGTGCAAGTAAGACTGGGAAGAAATAAAAAATCAATAGTGTAATTGTTTGTTAAAATCTGTAAGTGGTTCAAAGATTTTGTTTTTTTTCTCTGAGCATGTACACTGAGAAGAGGGCATGACTGCAATGATGTGTGCATAATTATCTTATCAGGTAACCTGAGATATCTACAGCTAAAAGCCATTTCATTGGCTGATGGTTCAAACAGTAGGTTCAAAGAGGAAGTTTAGCTGTGAAGAGCTGGTAAGTGAAAATCTGATTGCTTTTTTGTGTGTAATTACTAAATGTTTTGTGTGTAATTACTAAATGTTTATTTATATATCTCCACCATTCATGATGTATTGTAAGCCACATTGAGCCTGAAAACACTCAAACCCTCTGCTCAGTGTGCAGTGGCATCGAAGAAAGCAAACAGAATGTTAGGTATTAATAGTAAAGGGATGGAAAGCAAAAATGAGGATGTTATAATGCCTCCATGGTGTGACTGCACCTTGAATACTGTGTGCAGTTCTGGTCACCGTATCTGAAAAAAGATATAGTGGAATTAGAAAAGGTACAGAGAAGGGCAACGAAAATGATAAAGGGGATGGGCCAAATTCCCTATGAGGAAAGGCTAAAGCGGCTAGGGCTCTTCAGCTTGGAGGAAAGATGGCTGAGGGAGATATGATAGAGGTCTATAAAATAATGAGTGGAGTGAAATGGGTAGATATGAATCACTTGTTTACTCTTTCTGAAAATTCTAGGACTAGGGGGCAGGAAATGAAGCTACAAAGTAATAAATTTAAAACAAATCAGAGAAAATATTTCTTCACTCAACATGTAATTAAACTCTGGAATTCTTTGCCAGAGAATGTGGTAAAAGCAGTTAGCTTAGTGGGATTTAAAAAAGTTTGTATATCTTCTTAAAAGAAAAGTTCCGTATAGAGCTGTGTGGTTTTTCAATCAGTCAGCTTTGTATAACATTCCTTTTTCTTATTTAGTAGGGCAATTAGCTAGCTTGTGTCTTGGTTTTCTCACAGACTATAGACAGGCTTGCTTAACCCTAGTAATGGGCTATAAACTTTAAAAAGTGTTTGTTTGTTTGTTTGTTTGTTTGTTTGTTTGTGTCAAACAGGTTTTAAACATAACACAGGGACATTTTCAGTGGAGGACCACAAAGAGTGATAGGTAAAGAGGGCAAAGGGCAAATGATGAATATTTCAGAAAAATACCAAAACAGAATTATGTGAAGGTGACTTTAGAGGTCAGAGTTGAAGAATACCAGATAAGGAAGAGAGAAATATAAGGCATTAAGTGATTGGACAAATTAAGCTTCAGTATTCAGACTGGGTACCATTTGTACCAGGTCAGAATCTGACAACTTCTGAAGGGAAAACACATAAAGAAAGATTGATTTATTTTGCTTATACTGAAATTTGGACTGATATAAATAAGAATTTAATTTTCTGTAATACTGGGATAAAAGAATTGTTTATTGTAACCATTTATTTACTCTAATACATTTTAGCATTATTATAAAAAAGATAAACTGAACTCAAGTGTTTTCCCTTTGCCAGAAAGGCTTGCATTTTTCTAGTCTCTTCTGTTCAGCTCCCTTTAGAGGCAAGAAGGGAGTGCCCTATATATATATAAACAGTCCATAAGCTGTTATTAAGATAGACTCAGGAAAATTCACTGCTTATTTCTAGGATAAGCAGCATAAAATATATTGTATTGTTTTGGGATCTTGCCAGATACTTGTGACCTGGATTGTCCACTGTTGGAAACAGGAAACTGGGCTTGATGAACCTTGATCTGCCCCAGTATGGCAACTCTTATGTTCTTAGGGGCCCTTTTATTAAGCAGCAGCAAAACGTGGCCTGTGGTAGTGTAGGTGTGTGTATTGGGCACGCGTCAGGTCAGTTTTTACCATATCTACAAAAAGGGCTTTTTTTAATGGAACGAGAAAAGGGCCTGCAGTAAAAATGAAAAGACCGCGCTCCCAAGACCGGCCTGAGCCCTTAACGCCACCCATTGATCTAGCGGTAAAGGTTCACACGCTACACGAGCAGTGACTGGTCAGTGCGTTCCAAGTGTCAACTACCACCAGAACAGGCGCGCATAGGAGGAAATAAATAAATAATTCAGCCACGTGTTATGAGCATGCGCCAACAATGAAATTACCTCCCAGAGGGCGTGTTGGCCTGGTGGTAGTCTCATTTTGGCGCATGCTGCATGCATGTACAGTCTACTGCAACCTAGTAAAAGGGCCCCTTAGTGTCCTTGGTGCTGTATAGGATGACCCTGTTCTTCAAGTACTCTGGGACATTTCCCTTTGAGATCCTTGAAGATCAGACATAGAGTTTTAAATTTAGCCCTGTATTGTAATGGTAGCCAGTTTAAAATCAAACATGGTACCGGAAGATTGGAGAGTGGCCAATGTAATGCCATTTTTTTAAAGGGTGTGATATGTTCATGTTGTTTGCAACCTTCTATTAGTCTTGCTTCAGCGTTCTGAATCAAGTGGAGCTGGTGCAGACCCTTTGTAGTCAGACCAGTGTAGGGTGCATTACAGTAATCCAGTCTTGATGTTATCATGGCATGCACAGCTGGATAAGATTTGCCTTCTCAATGTAAGGAGAGAGGCAGTGCAGTTGTCGCAAATAGTAGAAGCAGTTCTTGAAGATTGCTTGGATTTGACGAATCAGAGTAAGTGTTGAATCTAACTGTATTCTAAGGTTTCTGACTTGTGATTTGAGGGGGTTTGCACTTCCCAAAAGAGATTTTGATGTCAGTTATATGTCCACTTGTTAGGGACCTAGAGAAGCTCAGTTTTACTTGGACTCAGGCTATGTTTGTTGTGTTTAGCCCATTCTTGATTTGATGTTAGACAGGTAATCAGTTTATTCAGAGCTGTAGGTAAGTCAGGTTCAATGGGTATGAGTAGCTGCACATCATCCACGTAGATGTAGAACTGAGTGGCCATCGACCAAATCAGCTCGGCTAGTGGCTTGAGGTAGATATTGAACAAAATAGGTGACAGTATCGATCCTTGTGGTACCCCACAGGTCAGTGCCCATGGTGGTGATGAGGTGCTGCCAAACATTATGGACTGTTGTCTATCTGAAAGATAGGATCTGAACCAAGCAAGTACTGTTCCATTGATACCTGTTTCTGCCAGTCGTGCTAGCATGATAGCATGATCCACAGTGTCAAAAGCTGCTGAGAAATCTAGCAGTACTAACACCGAGGCAAATCCCTGTCAAGGTTTCTGTGAAGATCATCTAGTAGGGATAAGAGGACTGTTTCTGTTCCATAACTGGGTCTGAAACCAGATTGTCATGGATCTAGCCAGTTTCTTTTCTTCTAGCCAGTCACTGAGCAGAACACAGACTGTATGTTCTATAAGTTTTCCTAGCAATGGGATTTGGATAGTGCCCAGTAACTTTCAAGTTTGCCCTTTTTAATGCTGTTGGTAGTTGCCCATTAGAAAGAGAGAAGTTCATGATTTTTGTGGCGCCTTCTATGAGGCCCATACTTGCCTGCTGCACTATCTTTGATGGGCAGGGGTCGAGGGAGCAGGTAGTTGGTCGAAGATCTGTTAGGAGTTTGTCAAGGCTCTCCTCTGTTATTGGGTTAAAAGTGTCCCATATGTCTGTTTCAGGAGGGGGCCAGTTTGTGTGCTCCTGGTTAGCTGGTTGGAGACTGGGTGGTACTGCCTGTAAATCCTGGTGGAGACTTTTAATTTTGTTGGCAAAGTATGCAGCAAAATCATTGCAGTTCAGTTTTGAGGCAGGTTGGTTCTGTTTTGGGGGGTGCAGTAGGCTGTTTACTATACGGAACAGCTGCTTGGTTGAATTTAGCAGCCTGTGCAATGCATTGAGAGAAATGTTGTTTTTTGATTGCTGTTAAGGCTTGGCGATACTTTGTCATGTGTTTCCTACAGTTTAGACTGTCTTCATCCAGGCAAGATTTATGCCATTTCCTTTCAGTTTCCATCTTTCACGTTTAGGGATCCGAAGGTGACTGTTTGTGAGTGCTACATGAGATCTTTTAGTGGTGCCATTTTCTCAAAGGTCTTGGCTAAGTGTGTATTCCAAATGTCAACCTGTTCTGACATTGTAGTTGTCTTTTCATCCACATGTGGATAGTTCAAGGCCTCTAGGAAATTCTCAGCGGTCAGCTTTTTTTGTCGCTGATCTCCTTCCAAACTCTGGGAGGTACCATTTGTTTCAGGTAGTCACTTAGGGAACTTGATTAGAAAATGGTCTGACCATGATAGGGGTATTATCTCAATACTGCTATTCCAGAATTCTGGGATGCCAACCCCTTTGTAGAATACCATGTCTAGTATGTGACCTTTTTCGTGGGTTGGAGAATTGATAATCTGTGTGAAACCTAGTGCTGCAATCGTGTCCAGGAAGGCAGCTGTGGTGTAGATTGAAATCTCCCATGATCACCATCCTCGGGTAATTCAGGGTCACGAGTAATCAGGACAGCTAATGTGTTGTTACGAGGTACTCGGTTACCATGAGCAGCAAGATTGGTTGCTCCTCTTCAAGCTGGATTAAAAGAGATTCTGATTCATTTAGTTGGGTAAAGGTGATTCTACACAGTTTGATTGTATCTCAAATCAGGACTGCTACCCCTCCACCCTGTCTTCCTGGTCTAGGTTGATGTTGGATGTTGAAACCTGTTGGACATAGTTCAACCAGTGGTAAACCCCTGTTTTCATCTAGTCAGGTTTCACTTATTCCTAAAATGTCAAGATGCTGTTTGTGGATGACATCATGGATCACTGAAGATTTCTTAGCAGCTGATCTGGCATTCATCAGTCCTATAGTTCCAAAGGGTGAAATGGGGTTGTTGGGGGTAGCTTTGGTATGGCAGTGAGGTGATCTTTTAAGCACTATTATGTAGATGTTTGACCTCTTGCACTTTTGCCTTCTCTTTGGTTGGTGGGGATTATCAATTAAAGGTATTACAGCAGTTTTTGGCCAAGAAACTGAGGACATCTTTTACTAAACCACGCTAGCAATTCTCAGCATGACAAATGCACCACAGGCCAATAATTTTGAATGGGCTGCGTCACATTTGTCACGCTGGAATCACTAGTGCAATCTAGTAAAAGAGGGCCCTGAATGTTTATATTTAAAACCATTTCAGCTGATGTCTTTTGATTGCAAATATGTGAACTTATACTTATGTACCCCAATAATAGATTTCAATAATGAATTTAAGGAGTAGGTCAGTCATCAATGCTCAATCAAGCAAAAAATTTTCTATTCCTGTTGTATCACCCGGAACTGTATTAGGCTAATCCCTTCACTTATTTATCTCCTTGTTTGATTTTTCTCTCTGTGTTATACCATTAGTTTTACTTTTTCCAGAGAACTATTGGGAACAATTTTGACCATTCAATCAACACAGCAGGCATTAAAACCATAAAAACTTATCGCATATGACATAAACCATGCAAAATATCAAGCTTTTTACTCATGCTGAGATAATTGATCATTTTTGTGGAATTCTCAAAACTTAGATAAAATCTTCCAAAAGCAAATAGGAAAGTGTCATGAGATGCTTGCAAACTCAGCAAGCTAATTAAATATTTTGTATATTCACCATAAGTTAATGTGAGAGAAAAAGAAATAGTCATTCACTGCACTGCTGCATTATTTATTTTAATTAGACTATTATTTGATGAATTCAACATACGCCTTTCTACATACAAATATAGGTACTTAAATAGTGAGATACTGTCAGCAAACACTTGCAGAGAAATAGCCTAGTGGTTTGCAATTCAGGCTGAAATCTAGGAAAGCCATGGTTCAAATCCCAATGACATCATTTGTGACCTTGGAAATGTTTTTCACTTTCCATTGTCTGAAGCAGAGAAATATCTACCATGTTCAAAAAGTGACTTGCCTTGAATTAGGAACAAAGAGGCAAATGATTAAACCTTTTCAAACACAAACATTTTAAATAAATATGTGAAATGTGTGTTGTATGTTTAAATCCCACACACATACATTTTACTTTAAAGAAAAATTTAATGATATATAAGGAAACATCAGCCTACTATCTTATTTTTAACCAAATAATCTTTCAGTGTTCTAACAGTAAGAAACACCCATCTAAAGAAATCTGTTGTGACATATAGAACAGGGGAGATGTTTTAATCATATAATACAGGCGTTGAAAAATGTTTGCTAAAACATTTTCAACCTAGTGTATTTGGTTTAACATCTCTGTAGCAAAGACAGTCCATACTTGAACCTTTAGGGGTAAATACAATACTAATTCTCAAGAAAATAAGAATAGCCATACTGAGTCAAACCAAAGATCCATCAAGCCCAGTATTCTGTTTCCAACAGTGGCCAATCCAGGTCACAAGTACCTAGCAGAAAAGAAACATTCATTTGCTTTAAAATTTATGCCAGAAAAACTATGCACACACATTTACCCCTTTTTGGGTGCATAATTTTTCTTAGGCAAAATATGTATATACCCTACCCTTGGGAGCACCTTTTCAAATTACAGAAAGTCAAATGCATATAGGTTGTACATGTGTAACTGTACATGCATGTTAGAATGGGAAATTTTACAAATGACAATTTCTACAGCTACAATACAGGTCTAAATTTAAAACTATGTCTGATCTTCAAGACCCTCAAAGGAAATGGCCCTGAGTACCTAAAGAATAAGATGATCCTCTACACACCACCAAGGACACTAAGGTCCTCTCAAGGATTATCACTAACCACACCTTCTCCAAAAGACATTAAACGATGTGACACCCACAAGCGAGCCTTCTCCGAAGTAGCCCCCATACTCTTGAATTCAGTGCCTGAATTCAAGACTACTCTAGACTATATCTTAACACAAGACTATCTCTACTTTAGGGAGCAGGTGAAAGCCTGGCTCTTCAACCAGGCCTTTAATGGAAGAAGTAACTAACTTGTTAGTCTCACCCACACACACGAGTGACACAGGCTGCATATACTGCATCAGGATATGTTTATCCACTTCTACCCTAGCTGAGATCATATTAAACAATCTCTGACCTCATGTGCAACTTTCTTTAAATTAATCCTTACTTTCTAACTCTTCTTTCTCTCTTACTTATCTATATGTTCCATCTTTGCTTTACCCTTCATTATCAATTAAAATGTTCTATTATGTGTGTTGACATTGTAAGTAGTATACTATGCCATACTTTTATTGCTATTTGAATATTTTTACTGCTGTAATTGCCTATTGCTTATGTTTGATCTATTCTTACTGTACACCACCTTGAGTGAATTCCTTCAAAAAAGGCGGTAAATAAATCCTAATAAATAAATGAATACATTGTTTTACTCATGGATTTGAAATTATCCTCCTAATGTGTAGTTTGCAATGGTGCCTGATCAATTGTGTAAAGGCCTCAGGCATCATTTCAAAAGCATATTATCATTTCAAAGGAGATAAAGAGTTTCTAAATTGTCATTTACTGTATTGTGTACAAGGTAGTCTGATGTGTATAGATAATTCTCCGAGGACAAGCAGGCTGCTTGTTCTCACATGTGGGTCGACGTCTACGTCGGCCCAGGAATCGGCATTTTGCAAGCAAAATAAAAACAAAGTTTTGCCAGAGTCTTCTGGCGTGCATGCAGCGCACACCATGCATGTGCGGATTGATTTCCCGCCCTTCGTGTGAGCATGTCCCATCAGTTTTCTCTGCGTTGAGGTGCAGTAGGATTTTTTTCTGCGCTCCTCTCGGGCCCAGGGAACAGTCTTCGCGAGTAATCACTATTTTCTCCTATTTTTTTCTTTCTTTCTTCTTTCTTTAAAAAAAAAAAAAAGAGCTCCCGTAGTGTATTTTTAGTTTTGTCCTTTTTAAAAGTTTCCTTTGTTTTTCGACCGGTCGGGTTATTCCCTCATTTTTTTTGTGCCCCTTTTCTTTAACAGGCACAATCGCGTCTTTTGATTTCGCCGGAGCCTTTTTTCCTTCCATGTCATTGAAGACAGCCAGCAGCTTCAAACATTGTACTCGGTGCAACTGGACCATCTCAGGTACCGATACCCATGCCTGGTGTATCCAGTGCCTTGGGCCCGACCATAGCCCAGCTGCTTGTAGTCTGTGTCGTCATATGAAGAAATGGACCCAAGCATCTCGAGAAGCCCAACGAGAGAAGCTTTTTGGGGCTCGGTCCAGTCCTTCCACATCGACATCGGTACCGAGGTCAGCAGCATCAGCGTCAACATCGAAAGAAGCATCGACGTCGGGAAGACAGGTAATGGCTGCTGAGAGACCAACTCGCGCTGGGAGCAGTGAGGCGTAGAGTGGGTCTCTACCTGCCTCGAGGCCTCCTGTTACGCAGGCCCCTGGGACTGACCTTCGTCGGACCCAGCCCCGAGGGGACGTGAGGATTCCACGTCCTCCTCATCGGTACCGAGGAGTCTCGATGACGGTTGTCGAGCGAAGGCGAATAAACACTGTCATCGTTCTCCTTCGACACACGGTACCGGGAGCTCCGGGGCGTCAAGAGAGTTGGCACCCGAGAAGCGTCAACGCCAAGAGGATCACTCCCCCTCGATACAGGAGATGCTGATGCATCGGTCTCCTAGCAGCCCGGTACCTGCTCCCAAGCCTCCATGGATTCTGACATCGCCTGTTCCACCGACCCCGCAGCCTTCTCCGATGGCAGCTCTCAACGAGTGCATCCGGGCCTTGTTTCCAGAACTTCTGGAGGGACTGCTATGACAGTCAGCTTCGGTGTCAGGGTGCTTGTACCTTCTGTACCGTCTGTTGCAGCGGTGTCTGGCCCTTTTCCTGCGGTGAGGTCCCCGACTGCGGTGCCGCCTGTGGCATCGGCATGAGCTGCCACCGAGGTCAAATCTCCTTTGACGTCGGTGGAGGGAGCTTCGCCGCAGTCGGACCGGGCGTCAGCCTCTCAACATCGCCATAGAGGGCATCGTTCCTCAGCTTCGAGGCAGGTTCAGTGTCAAAGTACCTTGGCACAGGCATTATCTGACACTGAGCAGAAGTGTTCGTGAGAGTCAGAGGAAGATCCCAGGTACTTTTCTTCTGATAAGTCCTTTGGGATTTCTCTGATCCTTCCCCTCTGCCAGAGAGGAGACTGTCTCCACCAGAGAGTCTATCTTTTCCTCGTTTGTCCGGGAAATGGCTACGGCTATTCCCTTCCCTGTGGAGGTTGAGGATGAGCCCACGGCTGAGATGCTCGAGTTCCTGGATTATTCTTCTCCACCTAAAGAGTTCCTCTGCATAAGGTACTGAAGGAAGTCCTTATGTGAAACTGGTCGGCCCCTCTGTCTGGCCCTGTGGTCCTGAAGAAAACTGAATCCCAATATCGGATCCACGGTGAACGTAGATGATGAGGTCCCAGTTACGCCACAATTCCATGGTGGTGGACTCCACCCTCAAGAGAGCCAGGAGTACTAGAGACTGTGCTTCAGCACCCCCAGGCAGAGAAGCTAGAACTCTTGATTCTTTTGGGAGGAAGACGTATCAGGCCGCTATGCTCACTGCCAAAATCTAGTCATACCAGCTGTTCACGAGTGTGCACTTGCGGGACTCGATACGGCAACATTTGAGCTTGGTTGATGCACTCCATACAGAGCTGGCCAAGCCTTTTCGCCAGGTGGTCAGGCAGCAGAAGGCGTGTCGAGAGTTTCTGGCTAGGGGTACATTTGACTCTTTTGATGTAGCATCCAGGATCGCTGCTCAGGGTATAATGATGCGTAGACTCTCATGGCTGTGCGTCTCTGACCTGGATCATTCTGTCCAGCAGCGAATGGCGGAGGTTCCTTGCCAGGGGGGACAACATTTTTGGTGAAAAAGTAGAGGATCTTGTTGATCAGATCAAGAAGCATAATGATGTTATGGATTCTCTCTCCCACCGGGCGCCTTTTGCTACTGCCTCCTCATCTAGGAGGTATTTTGGGGGGGGGAAGAGGAGTGCTCCCTATTCCTATTCTAGACTTAGGTACACTCCTGCTTCTCGGCAGCCTACCCAGGTTCAACCCCAGTGCACTCGTTCTCATCGACAGCATGCGTCTAAGGCCCATACTGCTCCCCAGCAAAAGAAAGGGACGGGCTTTTGACTGGCTCCAGTTAAGCATAGCCTCAATAAAAGTATCCGTACTGGATGACTTGCCGGTTGGAGGGAGATTGATATTTTTTCACCAAAGGTGGCCTCTTACAACCTCCGACCGGTGAGTTCTTCAATTAGTCCGGTTAGGATACACCCTCAATCTGGAATCCAAACCTCCAAATTGCCCACCAGGAGCTCATTCATACAGTTCCCAGCACAAACAGGTACTCCTGCAAACTCCAAACTCCTCCTGCAAAGTAAAGTAAATTCTGACTATTTAAATTCCAAACTTCTCAACTTTCTGGCTATAGGTAAGATACCTGATATTCTCTTTAATTTAATGCTTATTGCTTAATTAATTTGCCCTGTGAACCCTCTTTCTTTCTTTCTTCTTTCTTTCTTCTTTTCTTTCTTTCTTTCTTTCTTCTTTCTTTCTTTCTTTCTTCTTTCTTTCCTGCCAAGCTCTGATAGAGAGGATAGGCTGTTCAAACTGCATTGCATTGTGGCTATAAAGTTGCATTTTACATTGCTGAAACTGCTATAATTATTGGGAATATTTAGATTTATTTACAAAAGGAAAGTTATATTCTAGGGCAATTTGAAAGTTAAATCAATTGAAAATTCTTTGATCAGACTGTACCATTTCTGGTCCCATCTAGAGAATTTCCTTGATACAGCATTTAGGTGACACACTGGGACTTACCAGTGTCATGGGATCTCAATGTCGTTCTCACCCAGCTGATGAAAGCTCCTTTTGAGCCACTGAATTCCTGCCATCTGAAGTACTTGATCTGGAAGGTCATTTTCTTGGTGGCTGTTACTTTAGCTTGTAGGGTCAGTGAGCTTCAGGCCTTAGTAGTGCATGCACCTTATATTAAGTTTCATCACAACAGAGTAGTCCTTCGCACTCACCCTAAGTTCCTGCCAAAGGTGGTATTTCCATCTGAACCAGTCAATTATCTTGCCAACATTTTTTCCCCATCCTCATACCCATCCTGGCGAATGCAGTTTGCTTACCTTGGACTGCAAGAGAGCATTGGCCTTTTACGTGGAGCAGACAAAGCCCTTCAGACAGTCCGTCCAGTTGTTTGTTTCTTTCGACCCCAACAGGAGGGGAGTCACCATCAGAAAACGCACAATCTCCAATTGGCTAGCAGATTGCAATTCCTTCACTTACGCACAAGCTGGACTGACTTTGGAGGGCCATGTCGTGGCTCACAATGTTAGAGCCATGGCTGCGTCAGTGGCTCACTTAAAGTCAGCCTCCATTGAGGAGATCTGCAAGGCTGCAGCGTGGTCATCAGTCCACACATTCACATCTCACTACTGCCTTCAGCAGGATACGAGACGCGACCGTCGGTCTGGGCAGTCGGTACTGCAGAATCTGTTCGGGGTTTAGAATCCAACTCCACCCCCCTAGACCCATTTTTGTTCTGTTCCAGGCTGCACTCTCAGTTAATTGTTTATGGTTTCAGGTCAATCTATGTTATGTCCTCGCCGTTGCGAGGCCCAATTGGCCAATGTTCATTGTTTTGCGTGAGCCTGGTTGCTAGGGATACCCCATATGTGAGAACAAGCAGCCTGTTTGTCCTCGGAGAAAGCGAGGATACTTACCTGTAGCAGGTATTCTCCGAGGACAGCAGGCTGATTGTTCTCACAAACCCACCCTCCTCCCCTTTGGAATTGTTATTTATTTCTTTATATGCCTTTTGATTTAACTGACGGGACGTGCTCACGCGATGGGCGGGAAATCAGTCTATGCATGTGTGCTGCACGCTCGCCAGAAGACTTTGGCAAAACTTTGTTTATATTTTGCTTGCAAAATGCCAATTCCTGGGCCGACGCGGACGTCGACCCACATGTGAGAACAATCAACCTGCTGTCCTCGGAGAATACCTGCTACAGGTAAGTATCCTCGCTCTATCATACATTTATCCATTTTAATCTTTTCCAAATGTGTTTTTGAGAAATGCAGTTCAACAAATATTAGTTCATTAGAACATAGCATGGATTTTAGTCAGATTAAATAAGCAGCTAAAGCTATTGAAATAAAGAATAATAAAATAAAGTCTGAGTGGAACCATTTCCTGCAAACAGGACATGTTAGCATGCTGTAGATCCTAATTCCAAGTTAAATATAAATATTTTAACATGGAAATACCTTCACATTCAGATGCCTCTGTACTGTACTCTTCATGGTTTGACAGCAAGCGATTGAATTTTTTCTTATGCTCTAAACCAGCTTGTGTTGCTTTGTCTGAAATTGCTGACCGAAAACTCTGAGAGCGTGATACGGAGATCTCAAACTGTTTAATTACTTCCTCATCACTGTCTGAAGATGTTGTTAGCTCCTCATCCTCCCCATAACTGTTCACTAAGAGAAAACATAACACAAGCTCTTGACAATTGTTCCACCCTATATGATACTATAAGCAATGGAAGGGCCAGAGAAAATCATATCTATTTCTGTTCAGTTCAAAACATGGACTTATACTTGAGACTAACTTAATAGTTTGTAGTCAACCTGTTTAGGCTTCTTTATTTTTTGCCTGAGTGGACAGATTATCTGCTGACCTGTATTTTTACCATCTTGGGAGTTATAAACCTTCTCCTCACTTGTGAACAGTAGAAAAAAAGCCTTTATTTAACAGCAATCCATTATTTATCTCCAACCTGCCTAAAGTTAATAATCTATAAACATGCATATATTTCAAAACTGTGAAAGCTCACAGTAAAGTTCACAGGGCATAATGACTGACACCATAAACAAAAACTAAGCTAACATACTCTAACTCCTCATATCCATATCCTCAGTTCTACAAAAAGGAAGATGACATTCTAATTTATTTTACTTGCCTTTCCAAGGAGAATGTTCAAGGCAAGTAACAAAATAAAACAATCACAGAAGTTATTCATTCATACAACACCAACACACCATTAATGATCAATATTTATAGTGTACCTGGATAGAACTCTAAACTTTGCTTTGAATGCATTACATCTAGTAGTATAGCTAACAATTTGCAGCAATATTATCAGATTCCACAGGTCTATGCAAATTGTCTTTATATATTCTGTTTATATATTATCTTGACTGATAATATTTAAACAGAAAAAAGGAGGAAGGCAGAATGATTGTCAGTGTCTATAATAATTGGGTAAATTGAGTCCTGAGGATGGGAGGATTGACTTACCCATGACCATATAAACAGCTAAAAGTGTTATAGGGGCTCTTTTACTAAGCTGCACTATTGTGCTTAGCACGCCCTTATGCGGGTATTTCCCATGCACTAAACCTATTTCTTGCTGTGCCGTGAAAAAGTCTTTTTTGTATTTGTTTCATTTATGGTCATGTGCTAATGTTACCATTACTGCAAACTCCTGAGTTAACCAGTTAGTGCACACTAATCTGCATGTGCTAACTGGTTACTGCTTCCACATTCACTCTCCATCCACTCTTCTCTCCTAACATGCCTCCTCAAAAAAATTACAAAAAATAAATGCACCCAGAGAAAGAGTAGTGTAGCCAGCAAAGCTCTTCCAAAAGACAACAGGAGGACGACTGAATAAGAAGTCAAACTTTATTCTTGAAGAGACCTGACACGGCACCGTGTTTCAGCAAAACGCCTGCCTCAAGGTCTAAAACCATACAGTAATAATAGAAATATGAGCAAACATTTACAGCATACAAGATTTAAGAAACCAATAAAACAATAGTTACAAAACTCAATGAAGGTAATTAAAATGACATATATGCAAATGGTTAAAAGAACACAAACATATATCGAATCTGAACTGTAGCTACTTAAAAGACCAGAAGAAAATAAAGGAAAGGATAAACAGAACTAATAAAATAAAATGTACATATTTTGTGATAAAATAATCAAAACGGACAAAAAGGCAGAAAATGCACCTGTCAGAAAGGTCACAATCAAATGTGGCCTAAGCTGGTCAATTGAAATGCTGTCTGTAAAAAAGAGACAGATAGAGAACAGACTCATTTTCTGAGAGCTAGGAGCTCATTACATTGAGCACATACATAGGACATCTCACCAACTGGGAGATAATCAAACATGTGACACTCAATGCAAAAAACTGGATAGCACCCTTCTAGCTGCTGGACTACTGTCTGCATCTTAGTATTATAGAGTTGTTTAATTAAAACTTCTTAAGGTACTAGGGATATCAGATGAATATAATGAGCCTTAAGATTGGTGTAATTTGTAATTTATTTAGGGTTTGCTTCTTAGAAACTAATTAAATGTAATTAAAACCCTCTTGTTATCTTAATTAGAATAATTGACCAGGGGCGTAGCCAGACACCCAATTTTGGGTGGGCCTGGGCCCAAGATGGGTGGGCAGAAAAACTCCGCCCTGTCCCACAAGTGATTTGGTCTTCTCTCTTGCCTGCATACCATATGGTCTCTCAAACATACCCCCCTCCCCCACACACCTTTTAAATAGCAGATTTTCACCGGCAGCAACTAATACACACTGCTCATGTTGGCCCCACAGCCTTCCCTCTGATGTGTTTCCAGATAGACGGGAATACATCAGAGGGAAGGCTGTGGGGCCAGTGTGAACAGTATGTATCAGTCGCTGCTCGCTACAGGTGAAGAACTACTATTTACAAGGTATGCAGGAGGGACGGTTGTTGGGAGTTTTTGGCTGGTGGGGCTTGGGGATCCCTGCCAGCCACATCATAGGTGTGTTGCTACTGGGTGGGCCTGAACCCAAAGTGGGTGGACCTGGGGCTATAAGATATAAGAGAGGAAAGAGTGCAAGTTTCAGCACCATAGAACCACAGCGAATTCATACTATTTTCACTAGTAAATTCTATTCCCTTTCCAATGTGTTAGCTCAAAATGAGAGCTCCCTCCAGGATTAAAGCAGAAAAATGGCTTCTGGAAGCTGACTTGAGCCAACCCCCAAGCCAGATGGCATCACCATTGAACAATGGCAACAACTCTTACCCATAGAGAGCTTAACGCACTTGCAGCCTGCTTTTACTAGTTTAAAATGTTAGAGTAGCCTAATTGTTAGTGCAGTGAACTAAGAACCTGGGAACTGGATTCAGTTCTCACTGTAGTTCCTTGTAACACTGAGCAAGTCAGTTAACCCTCCATTACCCCAGGTTCAAAATGAGTACCTGTATATAATGTGTAAACCCCTTTGATTGTAACCACAGAAATGCAGTATATCAAATCCCATCCCCTTTCCCTTTTAAAGCAAGTATTGCAGATTGGAATGCTGTCATTATTGTTAAACGGAATAACTACATGGGAACTAACACAACAAAGCTATATACTGACTCAGCATTGTTTTAATGTTTCGTAATAAGGTAGCTATGTCCAATATTTTTCAACATTCAATTTTGGAGTAAAAATAGCAAAGAAGAAAAAAGCAGTCAGAAAGTACTATTATAATAGAGATGATTCCAAAATGCCACTGCCTACCATCTCTTTTCCCTGGTATACCCTTCCTATTCCTGATTGATTGTGTGTGGTTCTCTTCTATCCTGGCACATCATGATTATTTTGTTTTATTGTGTACACCGCTTAGAAGCCAGTTCCTGGCATGTACATTATATCAAATGTTTATAAATAAATACTGTTCTAATAACACTTGTATACTGTACATGTTGAAGTCTTAAGAAGCGTAATATTGATTCCAGAAATAAAGCCATATATTACTTGCACTAAAAAGATGCACAAACACAGACAGAAAGTTCACAGGTATCAAGGGAATTTTCCCATTCTCTGTCTACAATAACAACTTTTGATAAATCAAGCACATGGAGGGGCATAATCGAACGAAAACGTCTATCTCCATGGGCATTTATCTCCGAGAAGGGGTCCGTGAAGGGGCGGACCGAACCGTATTTTTGAACAAAATAGACGTCCATGTTTTATTCGACAATTTGTGAGCTGGGCATTTTTGTTTTTCAGCGATAATGGAAAATGAAAGCGCCCAGCTCAAAACGAATAAATCCAAGGCATTTGTTCGTGGGAGGGGCCAGGATTCGTAGTGCACTGGTCCCCCTCACATGCCAGGACACCAACCGGGCACCCTAGGGGGCACTTTTACAAAAACAAAAAAAAAGGTAAAAGAGCTCCCAGGTGCATAGCACCCTTCCTTTGTGTGATGGGCCCCCCAAATCCCCCTCAAAACCCACTGCCCAAAGTCTACACCATTACTATAGCCCTAAGGGGTGAAGGGGGGCACCTACATGTGGGTACAGTGGGTTTGGGGGGGTTGGACGACTAAGCATTAAGCAGCACAATTGTAACAGGTAGGGGGGGATGGGCCTGGGTCCACCTGCCTGAAGTCCACTGCACCCCCTAACAACTGCTCCAGGGACCTGCATACTACTGCCAGGGAGGTGGATATGACATTTGAGGGTGAAAATAAAAAGTTGTGAATCACCATCTTTTGTGGTGGGAGGGGGTTAGTGACCACTGTGGGAGTCAGGGGAGGTCATCCCCGATTCCCTCTGGGGGTAATCTGGTCATTTAGGGCACTTTTTGGGGCCTTATTCATGAAAAAACAGGGTCCAGGAAAAGTGCCCTAAATTCTAGCTACAAATGCATACTTTTTTTCCATTATCGGCGAAAGGCGCCCATCTCTGTTCGGGTGATAACCATGCCCCAGTCCCGCCTTCACCACGCCTCCGACACGCCCCCGTCAACTTTGTACGCTTCCGCGATGGAATGCAGTTGAAAACGTCCAAGTTCGGCTTTCGATTATACCGCGTTATTCGTTTTTGTGAGATAAACGTCCATCTCCCGATTTAGGTCGGAACTTGGGCATTTTTCTCGTTCGATTATAAGCAGGATGGGCTACTAAAGAGCCGCTATAAACTCTAGCACAGAGAGAAATACTGTATCCATTCTTTAAAATGTACAGTAAAAGTGGAGACAGTTCTTTACTGGATACCTCCTTTTAGAAGCCCCAATGCTGCACGATGGCAGCCTATGCTATAATAGAATTTGGGGGCCCAGATTCCATTATAAAATACTATTGTAACATAGACCTGGTGTAACTGTGGGCACCCAAATGCAGCAAGGGCATGCGTAACTTACTGTATTCTGTAAATTGTATGCATATGTGGCAGCCCTACCCAAGCCTCTCCCATGTAAATGCTCCTATGGATTTACACACTTATACCACTTATGTGCACCTTTACGGCCAATTTAACACACATAACTTAATTCAATAATGAGCCAATCAGCACTGAAAATTGGTGATAGCAACCAATTATCAGCACAAATTGGCCCTAATTAGGATTTCCGCACATGTCATATTCTATAACGATCTATGCATAAATCCTAATGCGCTGAATTATGGGAGCATGGCTAGGGCTGTTCCGGAGGTGTTCCTAAATTTTATGCACATATATAGAATCACGTCAAACCGTAGATGCCTACAACTAGGTATGTGCAGTTATGCGCTAAGCACAATTCTATAAAGTACGCATACTCCTTAATGAATAAATTTAAACAAACAATTGCAACCGAGGAGTGGCCTAGTGGTTAGGGTGGTGGACTTTGGTCCTGAGGAACTGAGTTTGATTCCCACTTCAGGCACAGGCAGCTCCTTGTGACTCTGGGCAAGTCACTTAACCCTCTATTGCCTACCACATTGAGCCTGCCATGAGTGGGAAAGCGTGGGGTACAAATGTAACAAAAAAAATAAAAAATACTTCTCTTACAATTTGACATGTCCAGTGCCTTCGACATGGTCAACCATGACATATTACTACACATCCTGGAATACTTTGGAGTGGGAGGCAATGTTCTTAACTGGTTTAGAGGATTCCTAACAACAAGATCCTACCAAGTAACAACTAAAGCAGAGATATCAGCCCCATGGAAACCCGAATGCGGAGTTCCCCAAGGGGGAACCCTCTCACCAACACTCTTTAACCTAATGATGACACCACTAGCCAAACTACTAGACAATCAAAATCTCAACCCATACATTTATGCAGACGATGTTACGATTTACATCCCATTCAAAAATGACCTAAAGGAAATCACCAACGAAATCAACCAAAGCTTCCAAATCCTGCACTCATGGGCAGATGCATTTCAACTAAAACTCAATGCAGAGAAAACACAATGTCTCATAATTGCTTCACAACACAACACAAATAAATTCTCCACCATAACCACTCCAAACTTCTCCCTCCCCGTCTCAAATAATTTGAAAATTCTGGGAGTTACCATTGACTGAAATCTTACACTTGAAAATCACGTGAAGAATACAACTAAGAAAATGTTCCATTCCATGTGGAAACTCAAAAGAGTAAAACCTTACTTCCCAAGGGCAATGTTTCGCAACCTGGTACAGTCAATGGTATTAAGTCATCTGGACTATTGCAATGCACTTTATGTTGGGTGTAAAGAACAGACCATCAAAAAACTTCAAACAGCCCAATATACCGCAGCTAGACTCATATTTGGGAAACAAAATATGAAAGTGCAAAACCCTTGAGAAAGAAATTACACTGGCTCCCACTTAAGAACGCACCACGTTCAAGATCTGCACAATTGTTCATAAAATCATCTACGGAGATGCCCCGACCTATATGCTAGACCTAGGGGACCTACCACCCAGAAATGCAAAAAATTCTTCCCGCCCCTTTCTCAACTTACACTTCCCCAGTTGTAAGGGATTAAAATACAAACTAACTCACGCGACCAGTTTTTCTTATATGGGTACACAGCTGTGGAATGCACTTCCAACTCATCTGAGAACGATCAACGAACTAACTAACTTCCGCAAATCTCTGAAGACTTACCTCTTTGACAGAGCCTATAATGAGAACCCATAGCTAACCTCAACACAGCACCTTTCAACTTCAGGCAAAATGTATCTCTCTATAATTACTTGATCAAATTTTTTTGTCTTCCTTGACTTCTTTGTAACACCAAAATGTACACTGTGTAACATCATATGTACACTTCACCCTGTATGGTGATGCCACTACAGGTCATTGTAAGCCACATTGAGCCTGCAAATAGGTGGGAAAATGTGGGATACAAGTGAAATAAATAAATAAAGTGCATTAAATTTTCAACACTGATTTTACAGAATTTGGCCCTTAGAGAATAATACTGCCATATACCTGCTATGTGTACACTTAACTGAAAAAGTGCCGGTATTCTGTACACTTACACACTCGAGTGGTGTGTAAATGTGGATGCCCTGTTATAGGATTGCCCTTCACATGGCTAGTATCAACAAAAGAGGCTGTTCAGGTCTGCAACAAACAGCAGGGAACAGAGCACAGAACAGATCAGGAGTCCAGAAAATCTTTTATTGAAAGAGACCCAATGCGGCCAAGCTTCACCAAAATAGCTGCATCAGGGGTTGAACAAAACACTAATAAATAAAACATATAAATACAAAATAAATATAATCCATAAAAATAGTAAATCATAAATCTCAAGCATGTGTTCATGTAAAAAACCTCAGAGTTAAAAACACACCATAAATATGTGAACAATGCATAATAACATGTGATAATGAAAGTACAACAAAAATGTATTTTTTTGCTCAAGTCAGTAATGAGAGAGCTATCCTTAGAATAAATTAACAAAAGAAACCTCAACCGCCTAGGAAGCCTACAAGGATGGCATTCTCCTATAGGCTTCTATCACAGGTTTCATAAGATGCTCTGAAAAAAGTCACAATAGAACACAACCATATTAAAACTTGAACCAAAGTGATATAAAACCACTGAAATGTAAAACAGGCAAAAAGATATACCAGCTTATAATTGAAAGTGATCACCGGCCATCTTCTGACACAAATCGGGAGATGGCCGGCGATTTTTTAAAAGCGGCGAAATCAGTATAATCGAAAGTGGCATTTTTGACTGCATCGCTGCTTTCCCGTCGCTTCGCCGGCGAAAGTTCAAGGGGGCGTATCGGTAGATAAGCGACGGCGGGACATGGGCATGGCTACCAGATGGCCGGCTTTCGTCGATAATGCAAAAAAAAAAGCGGCGTTAAGCAGTATTTCGCCGGCTTTACTTGGTCCTTTTATTTTCACGACCAAGCCTCAAAAAGGTGCCCCAACTGACCAGATGACCACTGGAGGGAATGGGGGATGACCTCCCCATACTCCCCCAGTGGTCACCAATCCCCTTCCAAACTAAAAAAAAAAACTAAAAACCTTTTTTGCCAGCCTATATGCCAGCCTCAAATGCCGTACCCACCTCCATGACAGCAGAATGTGTTGTATCCTCCGACAGCCTTTCCATGGTTGCGATGTGGCTCTTGGGTGAGCGTGACACCTTTTCTGTTAGGTGCCCTGCAGAGTCACATTAGCAATGCATTGTGGTGGGTGTAGGGTACTGAGCTCTACTCCCCTGGTGCTTTTCCCCCCTGTTAACTGGGTCAGAGTGTGCCCTGTTTTGTTTCCTGTTGTAGTCCATGCGGTAGTGGCCATTTTTGTAAGCAAGTTTTAGTTCCCTTTCCTGTGTTACCCACGTTAGAGAACATAGTTCTTACCTTGCATGGTGCTGAAAGAGGGCATTGTACACCATTGTGCCAGCTCTGACCTACTGCTAATCTTAGTACCAGGGGACTCTTTGCCAGTGGGGCACAACCTCTGATCTGCAGTTAACTGTGAGTAAACGTGCCTATTTCAAGAAAGGACTTTTTCAGAGAGATTAGTCTTCAGGTGTGAACTGGTATGCCAAAGTTATATAGCAGCAATAAGTCCTAGAGGCTGTATGCAGGTCCCTGGAACAATTTTAGTGGGTGCAGTACATTTGTGGGTAGTGGGTTTGGGGGGGGGTTGGGGGGCTCAGCTCCCAAAGTAAGGGAGCTATGCACGTGGGAGCTTTTCTGAAGTCCAACGCAGTGACCCCTAGGGTGGCTGGTTGGTTTCCTGGCATGTCAGGGGGGCCAGTGCACTAAAAATGCTGGTTCCTCCCACGGTCAAATGCCTTGAATTTGGCCGGGGTTTGAGATGGCCGACATAACTTTCCATTATCGCTGAAAAACAAACCCGGCCATCTCAAACCCGGCGAACTCCATGGCATTTGGCCGGGCTAAACCGTATTATCGAAAAAAAGAGATGGCCGACCAACCTTTTCGATAATACGGTTCCGACCAGCTGTAGCGCCACCGCCAACACAGATCGCCGGCGATCTATTTGGCCGGTGACGTTCGATTATGCCCCTCCAATATACCAAACGGAGTCACAAACCAATGTGCAGTGTGCATGTGTTTATAGTGGAATATCATGTAAATAGTGGAGTGAAGCAAGCAGTCACTGTAATTAATGGTGGCTATCTACAAAACAAACACATGTCAAATCCAAAAGGACACATTTTGGTGAACGTGGCTATGTTGGGTCTCTTTCAATGAAGAATTTTTTGGACTCCTGGTCTGTTCTGTGTTCTGTTCCCTTCACATGGCTATCCACTCTCACAAAGAGAAAATTCTGGTGCCTACCTTTTAGAACTGGGCCACAGGAGGGAAAGAAAGTTAGAAGCTCAGCAGTAAGATTTATATTGTATTCAATTTATGAATGGTATAACAATATAAAACTTGATGCACACTTTTATTTGGCAGCTTGACCTCCTTAGTACTATGAGACTACTGCTAGGGGGTATCAGAGGTGCCATTTTGAGCCTGAGAACTGGTCAGGGCAGGTACATTCAGAGATTGCTCCTGTTTGTCAGTGTAGTTTCCCTGCTTTGGTGGGGGAGTGAGTTAGGAGCTCAGATTAGTGGTGGTGAGGAGAACTTCCCTCTCCCAGATTGGCATCTGTTACCCTTCACTTCTCTCTCCCCCTCCCTCTGGCTTTTACTTTTCTCTCCACTCCTCCCCCAGACATTCCACACTCACATACCCACTATCACTTGCACTCCTCCCCCTCCTTCCAGGCCTGCTGCCAGGAATCTCAAGCTTCCCAACTGTTCAGTTGTAGCTGCAGCAGGGTGATACAATAACATATATCTATCTATAGATAGATAGATAGATAGATAGATAGATAGATAGATAGATAGATAGATAGATAGATAGATAGAGAACAAATTTTGAACACTTTGAAGTCGTTTCATTTACATACACTGTTTCTCTGTGGGATTGTATATTGTTGAGTGACCGCTAGTTTCCTATTGAAATTGTTTATCCTCTCTGTTTGGTTGGTGCGGACCAGTGCTAATGGCTACCATGGATAAAAGGTAACCAGTGCTGTAAAAACCCTGCACTAGCTGCTTGACACAGGTATGGGTGATTTGCAGGTGTGACGGGGGGTGGAGGCAGCTAGCATGTGGACCAATACCACACACTAGTTATTATGACTGCTAATAGTGTGGCTGCACTTAACACTACATCAAAAGTGCATCCAGTAATGCAGGTGCCCCACCTTCCTCGGAACAGTTGGCTGCTACAGTGGCCATTCCCCCTTTCTAGTACTTCCCCCTGACAATACCCCCATGCTCCCTCAAATGACTCCCCCCCACCCAATCAGATCCCCTAGAAGATCCCCCACCACCCACTTATCCCTCTCCAAACCCCTCCCCTAAAAACAACCCTGTAGTTAAGCCCCCTTCTCAGCACAAAGCTCCCCCCCTTCTCCTTCCCAGCCCTCCCCCACTCCCCAACCCCACAAAAACCCATATTCTTGTCGTCTTTCTTGCTTTCCAGATATTTATTTTCTTTTTTCCTTTGTATGTGTTTTGTATTACTGTACCTATACTATTCTCCTCTCCATCCTCACTCACAAAAACCCCTTATTCCTCACCTCACTTATCCTTCTCTATCTCTCCATAATTCCCTCCTTTTATCTCTCTTGCTTCTCTTCCTCCATTCCCTCCTTGCTTCTTTCCTCCACACCACTCTCTTCCATCTTTCTTTCAATCCTACTCCTTCCCACTCTTTCTTCTCCTCACCATTCTCTCAGCTCTTTTTCTTTCTGCTCATCTGTCTCTTTTGCCCCTTCATCACACTCCCTCCCTCTTGTCTTTACCAATTTCTCTTCCTTCCACCTTTTCTCCTTCCTTTATCTCCCCCTCCCCAATCTTTCCCCTAACTCTCTCTTCCCATCTTTCAACTTCTCCTCTCTTCTGTTCCCCCACGCATTCTCTCCTTCTTTCTCTTTTACTCATTCTTCCTGGCACACTCTCTTTCTCCTGCTCTGTCCCTCCCAGGACTCACTCACAATCTCCCTCCTTGACATATTCTCCCTACCCTCTTGTACACTCTTTATCTTCTCCCTACCTTTTCTCAGGTGTTGTCACTCCACCCTTAATTCCTCCCTCTCCAGCAGACTGTCTCCCTTTGAACACATTCTGTACCCCTCAGATTCGGAATCTCTCCCTCTCCCCTTCCCCTCTAAGGTGTAGCATCTTTCTCTCCCCTCACCCACAACAGGCCAACATCTCTCAGTCTCCTTCCTCTCACAGCCATAGTCAAACAGTAAAAACATCTAGCTTTCCTTTTCGATTATGGCTGTAAGATGGACGTTTTTTTTAACTGAAAATATCATTTTCAAAATATAGCCATACAGGTAGCCACAGAATAGAAGTTTAGCCTAATGCAATGGCGTTCCTGGGGGGGGGGCGATGGGTGCGGTCCGCCCCGGGTGCATGCCGCTGAGGGGGGGGTGCCACACACCTGTCCGCTACGTTCGTTCTGTGCTCCCTCTGCCCTGGAACAGGTTACTTCCTGTTCCGGGGCAGAGGGAGCATGGAAACGAACGAAGCGGACAGCGCGCGGCACCCCCCCCCCCCCAGCGGCGTGCACCCGGGGGGGTTCCTTCACCGGGGGGTTCCTTTCGCTGGGGGGAGGGTCGCGCTGTACCCGGGGGGCGGGGCGCATCGGCGATCCGCCCCGGGTGTTAGCCCCCCTAGGAACACCACTGGCCTAATGGTTAGTGTAATGGACTGTAAAACAAGGGGCACAGGTTCAAACCCTAATATAATATTTTTAAATTTTAAATGTGATCCCTCCAGAACCTGAAAAATACCTACTGTACCTGAATGTATACCACTTCAATAGCCTTCAGGCTTGCAAGTGTCTTATATTTAAGTACAGAAGGTAATTTTTTTTTTCTAGTTGTTTTAGAAGGCTAAGAATTATTTAAAAAAAAAGTTGGAGTAGGATTTGAACCTCCCTTGGCTTATAGCCCACTGCATTAACCACTAGGCTATTTACTACTTTATTCAGAATTGCTGTAATACCTACAGCAGTTTCACTTTCAGGGGAGAGGGAAGGGACCAGCAACCTCTGAGGGTTTAAGAGGGGGTCATTCCTTAATCCCTCCAGTGATCAACTGCTCAATCAGAGCACCTTTTTGTAACTTGGACGTTACTGAAACAGGTCATTACTTCCCATCTGAAAATCCCTATTGTATATCCTACTTTTGGGCCCTCTCTAGTCCCACCTAGAAACATGCCCCCTTGCTATTTGGATGAACTGCAGTATGAGACATCCAAATTCTGAATTACCAAAATCAAGATTTGGATTCTTTTTAGTAGATGGATGGGTTTTTTTAAGGAATTTTATGATGTCCATCTGCTTTGAAAATGAGCACCATAATTTTCTTTTGTATCACAAGTGTTGTATGTTCCCTTAAACCAATAGGTCCCATAGAGAATCCAATTTTAATTTTCTAACTATATAAGTAGTTTTTATTACCTGCATTTTAGAAAAGTAAATTTCTCTGAAATTGAAAAGTACAGTTAAAAATCAAACTTCTCGGAAAGTCACGGCAAAACAAATCATTTTATCTGCTCATGTATCTTAACTTCAATTAGCTTTAATATAATAATTGTACACCAGAAAGCTGCGTTTTGAAAATGACAGCAAACTAACAGCAACTCCAAGAGGTTCATCTCTTATTCATTACTGTCTGTGGATGCTAAATGAAGCGTGTCTATTTTCTCTCTTGCATTACCACTGACAACCAGGTCTTCAATAAGTGGCCAGAAAAGGTTGCCATGGAAACAAAAAGCATTCAGCATATCTCTTGTTTTCTTCCAATTTATCTAAAATATGGAACATTACCTGAAAGAAAAATCAAGATGTAATGCTTGAAAAAAAATAAAAAATATATAACACAAGCAAAAAAAAAAAACAAACCTGTAAAAAGTCCATTAGTGTCCCTTCTACTAAACATCACTTTAAGAAAGACTGCCAGGAAAGTCATATATGCTTGCCGTGGAGGGGCATAATCGAACGTCGCCGGCAATCTATTTTGGCGGCAGCGCAACAGCTGGCTGGAACCATATTATCGAAAAAGATGGCCGGCCATCTTTTTTTCGATAATGCGGTTTAGCCCAGCCAAATGCCAGAGTTCGCTGGGTTTGAGATCGCCGGTTTTGTTTTTCAGCGATAATGGAAAAAATGCCGGCCATCTCAAACCCGGCAAACTCCAAGGCATTTGGTCATGGGAGGAGCCAGCATTTGTAGTGCACTGGTCCCCCTGACATGCAAGGACAGCAACCAGGCACCCTAGGGGGCACTTCTAAAAATGTTCTTAAAATACACAAATAGTTCCCAGGTGCATAGCTCCCTTACCTTGGGTGCTGAGCCCCCCCCCCAAATCCCCCCCAAACCCACTCCCCACAACTCTACACACGTTACCATAGCCCTTATGGGTGAAGGGGGGCACCTACATGTGGGTACAGTGGGTTTTGGGGGGGTATGGAGGGCTCAACACTTAGCACCACAAGTGTAACAGGTGGGGGGGGGGTGGACCTGGGTCTGCCTGCCTGAAGTGCACTGCACCCATTAAAAACGTCTCCAGGGACTTGCAGTCAGGGAGCTGGGTATTACATTTGAGGCTGGCATACAGGCTGGTAAAAAAAGGTTTTCATTTTTATTTTTTTAGGGTGGGAGAGGGTTGGTGACCACTGGGGGAGTACGGGGAGGTCATCCCCCATTCCCTCCGGTGGTCATCTGGTCAGTTGGGGCACCTTTTTGAGGCTTGGTCATGAAAATAAAAGGACCAAGTAAACCCAGCAAAACTGCTTAACGCCGCTTTTTTTCCCATTATCCGCGAAAGCCGGCCATTACTACTACTACTACTACCGTGTTTCCCTGAATATAAGTCTTATATTAATTTTTGCGCCCAAAAAGGCGCTAGGTCTTATTTTCAGGGGATGTCTTAGTATTTCGGGGAAACACGGTTGGCCCGCCCACCTTCCCTCCGTCGCTCCTGCGAACTGGAAGGAAAGTGAAAGGAGGCTTAAGTTCAGGTTAGTTTCGGAGCGACGGAGGGGGGTGGGGTCCGGCGACAGTGTCAAAAGCAGCGGAAAGATCAAGAAGAATGAGGATGGAATATTGACCTCTGGATTTAGCCAGTAATAGGTCATTGGAGACTTTAGTAAGCGCAGTTTCGGTTGAGTGGAGAGGGCGAAAACCAGATTGTAGTGGGTCAAGAATAGCATGTGAGGAGAGAAAATCAAGGCAGCGGCGGTGAACAGCACGTTCAAGTAATTTGGAGAGAAAAGGAAGGAAGGAGATGGGTCGGTAATTAGAGGGACAAGTAGGGTCGAGTGAAGGCTTCTTAAGGAGAGGTGTGACCACAGCATGTTTAAAGGCAGCAGGGACAGTCGCAGTGGAAAGTGAGAGGTTGAGAATGTGACAGATAAAAGGAATAAGAGCAGGAGAGATGGCATTAAGAAGGTGGGTGGGAATGGGATCAGAGGAACAGGTGGTACATTTTGAGGAAGAAAGGAGAAGTGTAGTTTCCTCAATAGTAACTTCAGGAAAGGAGGAAAGGGAATGAGGGGAATGAGAGAGAGGGGAACGGACTAGTGGAGGGAGAGCTGGTGAGGTAGAGAAAGCAAGGTTTATCTTTTGAACCTTGTTGTGAAAGAATTCAGCAAGGGTCTGAGGAGATAATGAAGGGGGAGTTGGGGGAGGGGGCACCTTGAGGAGAGAGTTCAATGTGGTGAAGAGAAGTCGAGGATTAGAGCCAAGAGAGTTGGTCAGTTGGATATAATAATCCTGTTTGGCACGTAAAAGAGCAGATTGGAAGGAGGTCAGCATGAACTTAAAGTGTAAGAAATGAGCAAGGGCCCGAGATTTCCGCCAGAGGCGTTCGGCGGAGCGGGTACAGGAACATAGGTAGCGGATATTAGAAGTCAGCCAAGGTTGGGGTTTTGTACGCCTTACTGGGCGGGTCATCAAAGGTGCAAGAGTGTCTAAGGCAGAGGATAGAGTATTGTTGTAAGAAGAAACAGCCTCGTTGACAGACGTGGATGGTGCCACATTAGAGAGGAGGTTTGAAACATGGGAGGATAGAGATGAAGGGTCAATATCATGAAGATTCCTAGATAAATTAGATAAGATAGGACGGGACTGGGAGGGAGGAGATTTAAGTGTGAAAGTTATAAGATGGTGATCAGAGGAGGGAAGATCAGAGGCAAGGAAACTAGAAGGTGAACAGTTGGAGAAGATGAGATCAAGACAGTGACCATTTTGATGAGTGGGGGAGGTGGAGCATAGTTGGAGATTAAAGGAGGACGTTAAAGCGAGTAACTTGGAAATATAAGAGTTGGAAGGATCATTAGCAGGAATATTAAAGTCACCAAGGATGAGAGAGGGGAGGAAGGATCATGGAAGAAGGCAAGCCAGGCGTCAAAGTCACTGAGAAAGGATGAAAGGGACTTATCAGGGGGACGATAAATGACCGCTATTCGAAGAGGCAGAGGAGAGAAAGGCAGATAGAGTGGACTTCAAAGGAGGAAAAACAGTGAGAGTGAGGTGGAAGAAGGGGTTGAAATCTGGAGGAGGGAGAGAAAAGTAGTCCAACACCGCCCCCACGGCCAGCAGGGTGAGGAGTATGTGAAAATAGATAACCGCCATGGCACAGGGCTGCACTGAAGCAGAGTCATCAGGGCAGAGCCAGGTTTCTGTTATGGCGAGCAGATGGAGGTGACGCGAGATAAAGAGGTCCTGGATATAGGCGAGTTTGTTACAGATAGAGCGGGCATTCCATTCCATTCCTCTCGAACCTCATCTCTATTTCTCTACTCCCCTCCTCTTCTCTGCCCTTCTCTTGCGCCCTATGGCCATCTGGTAGCCACGCCCATGCCCGACCATGTCCCGCCTTCACTACATTGCCAACTTGCCCCCTTGAACTTTCGCCGGTGCGGCGACGGGAAAGCGGCGATGGTGTCAAAAAAGCCACTTTTGATTATACCGATTTTGCCGCTTTTGAGAGATCGCCGGCCATCTCCCAATTTATGTCGGAAGGTCGCCGGCGATCACTTTCGAAAATAAGCCTGATAGTTACCTTGCCCTCTACCTTATGTTCCTACCCGTAACCTCCGCTCTCAAGACAAATCCCTCCTTTCAGTACCCTTCTCCACCACCGCCAACTCTAGGCTCCGCCCTTTCTGCCTCGCCTCACCCCATGCTTGGAATAAACTCCCTGAGCCCATATGCCAGGCCCCCTCCTTGCCCATCTTCAAATCCTTACTCAAAGCCCACCTCTTCAATGTCGCCTTCGGCACCTAACCACTATACCTCTCTTCAGGAAATCTAGACTGCCCCAACTTGACATTTCGTCCTTTAGATTGTAAGCTCCTTGAGTAGGGACTGTCCTTCTTTTTAAACTGTACAGCGCTGCGTAACCCTTGTAGCGCTCTAGAAATGTTAGTAGTAGTAGTTAAAACCAAACCTATTGACACTAGCTTCTTTGAACGATAGTGCATCCCAGTCCTAGTAAACCTTGAGATGAAATGGTAGCACCCTGCCACCTGGCTCAACACTAGAAAAGGTAGGCTAAGGCCAGTCCTGCTTTTACTCCCCTCTACATTCATGGATGTGTAGTTACTGCTCTTCTTGGAAAACAACTTGAGATGCCAGTTGTGATAAATAAGAGGCTGTCCTAGCTGGGGCAGGCCACTAGATGACGCTGTTCCCCTAAAAATGTCCAGGATGTCCAGGTGAGCCACTAGAGGGAGCCATTAGGGGCCGGGAAGGTGGAGGTCTCTAGGACTGGGGAGAGTCCTGGGATGGCTACAGGTGCAGGCGGTGATGGGCTGGGTCCTGTTTAGCTATTAACCACTTTATACCCCACCTGAGTTGTGAAAGGAAGAGAAGAGAGCTGGTAGCTGAAGCAAGAGGGTCTCCCTGGAAAGACTGGCTAAACCCTATGGACTTGTGGTGGACTGTGTGCTCAAGGAAGAAAAACAGGCTGGGGTAAGAAGTCCCTAAAGCATTAGTGTTGGACTGTGTAGCCTCAGTACTTAGAGGAACTGTGTGTTCAAAGAAAGGACTGCGAGTCTAAAGAAAGAAAGGACTGGATGTCCAAGGAAGGAAGGACTTGGTCTCCAAAGAAGAAGTGGGGCTGTGTGTCCCAGTACTGAGAAGCAGGCTGCAAAGCCTGGGGTTAGAAGTCCCCAAAGTATTGAGGTTAGTGCTGAGCCCAGGAATCTGTGAGGGGAGGCTCAGTGTGAAGATATGTGAATGTATAAAGTATTTAAGCTAGAAGAACTGTGCCCAGGGGCTGGAATAAAGAATTGCCTGAATATGCTGTTGGTAAGACCTGTTTAATTTTGCCTCTGGAGAACCAGGTCACCCTGAGCGTAAAAGGGTAACATGCTAATCTGCATACAATTTGCATACTGAGAACCAGCTTACCCTGAGTGAAAAAGGGGCCCAGGAGCTTGAGGTTGGATTGCTCAGGATGCTGGGACAAGACTGGTTGGAGTTCTGCTCAGAGGCCACAGGCCAATGAGGACTGCTTGAGAGTTGGAGTAGAAGCCTCATCTTCACACAGTCTATATAGGAGGAGGAGCGTCCTAGTGGTTAGGGTGGTGGACTCTGCTACTGAGGAACTGAGCTCAATTCCCACTTCAGGTACAGCTCCCTGTGACTCTGGGCAAGTCACTTAACCCTCCATTGCCCCAGGTACAAACAAGTACCTGTATATGTAAGCCACATTGAGCCTGCCATGAGTGGGAAAGTGCAGGGTACAAAATGTAACTAAAAAAAATATATGCCCTAAACTCAGTCTTCAAGGGCTATAACCCAGCTAAATGAATATGAATGTGTGTCTAGAGTGGAAGCAGTGTATGCAAATAGATCTCCTGCATATTCATTATGAAAATCCTGAAAACCTGACTGGGTTTATGACCTTAAGGACAGATTTAAGATACGGTAAGTGCAAAAACATACTGCACTTTAGTAAACATGTTCCAAAGTATTTTGTTTACAAGTTACCACCCTAATGAGTGACTGCAATACAAAACTGTGCAAAATCACTCATTAACTATGAAGACACACAATTACACATGAAAATCAATTTTCAAAAACCATATAACAAAAATTTAAGAGCTATATAATTTAGCATTTTGCTTTAAAGTCCATTGGAAAGCTATGCACAATATTTTACTCCTGGGCTTATTTGCATATACTGCCCAGTTGCAAAGTCATGCCAGCTAAAATCAAAATATGTACCCATTTTAGTGTACTGACCTCCATGTTGGTTTTCTTGCATACATGGAGAGTATTTGACAGTATGGTGCTTATTTTCGAGGCTCTATTCATGTTTTGGATGTCTAAAAACCAGTATTTGGACATCCATATTGCATGAACATCAGAATACCAATTTTATAAAACTAGAATATGGACATCTAACACTGCAGTTCATATGCAAAGGACAGTAGTCTGGGTATGTTTTGGGTGGGACTAAGGAGGAGTCACACGATTTAGTCCTGGTACTTGGCATGTCTAGGTTGCAGAAAGGTGCTCTGATTCACTGAATGGAGATAAAAGCACAGTAGGTATCCTGTTCTAAAATAAATGTGAGATTGATGTCCATTTTGGATGTACTACTGGGACATCCACATTCTGAGTTGGATGTCCTTTCTAAAATGCCTCTCCACATATGCATGTATACCAGTACATGTGTGTAAAATGCCTCTATAGAACTACCCTACTCAGAACACATGTACTTGCATGTAACTTTTGTACAGGGGTGCTTTAGGGCAGAGTTGGGGCAAAGTTACAATCTCTGCATGGATTTTATGCACATTTTATGCTTATGTGTATTATAAAATCTTAATATACCACCTTATCTGATATGCAGGTCAAGGTCATTTACAAGAACATATTTAATATTATAGGAAAAGAATGCGATTAAAATAGGACAGATAAAGTAAGTTAAAGGGGAACCCCTAAATAATAGGCCTTGTGATTTAAGCAAAGGACTTTAAACTGAATAAAGAAATGAATAGGCAACAAATGTAGTTTAAATAAAGGGGAGGCATGATCAAAGTGTTGTGTGATGATTCGCAATATTTTGAAGACTCTGTAAACACATAAGTTGAAATTGGGTCAATCCTGCATAAAGAGGAATGCAAATAGTCGAGCTGGTATTAATATATGCAGTTTCACTTTAGGCACAATTTATGCAATATTTCTGTTGGTATTTTATAAAGACACGTGGAGGGGCATTTTCAATATAATGTCTAAGCTGGACTTTGGAGGTTTTATAAACATACCAAATCTGAATAGCAAATGTAACCACTTTCCAAACTGAAAATATCTATCTTTTTTTTTTTTTCCAAAAATACCATTTGTAACAAGGTTTTGTGCTCTCTGCATCTTTTCAGGCCATTTTTGAAAAACAAAATGCACAAGTGAAAAACGTAGAAAATCAAGCCATTGGGATGTAGGAGGGTCCAGCATTTTTAGCAAACTGGTTCCCCAAGACATCCCAGAAAAGCAATGGGGCACCCCAGGGGGCACTGCAATGGACTTCATATAAATGCTCTCAGTTACACATCTCACCTTTGCTCCCTTTTCTTGTCTGCTGAACCCTCCAAAACCCACCCAAAACCCACTACCCCCAAATGTACACCACTAAAATAGCCCTTATGGGTGAAGAGGGCACCTATATGTGGGTACAGTGGGTTTCTGGTGAGTTCTGCAGGGCTCACAGTTTCTATCACAAGTGTAACAGGTAGGGAGAGGTATGGGCCTGGGTCCACCTGTCTACAGTGCACTGCACCCACCACTACACTACTCCAGGGACCTGCATGCTGCTCTAATGGACCTGGCTACAACATCTGAGGCTGTCATAGAGGCTGGTGAGTACTATTTTTATTCACATTTTTGAGGAGTGGGAGGGGGTCATCCCTGACTCCATCCAGTGGTCATTTGGTAATCTACGGCACCTTTTTGTGCCTTATTCGTTCTGAAAACAGGTCTAGACCAAAACATAGTAACATAGTAAATGACAGCAGATAAAGACCTGAACGGTCCATCCAGTCTGCCCAAAAGTCACACTCATTATCAATTTTTCATTAAATCAACAATGAATGTGATATTATATATTTTATCACGAGTCTTTATTTGGCGTTTCTGGGACATAGACCATAGAAGTCCACCCAGCTCTGTCCTTATGTTCCACCTACTGGAGTTGCCGTCAAAGCTCACTCCATCCTATCCAAATCTGTCTTGTCATTTGCAGGACCCAAACTGTAAAAGTCTTCCCAGCACTGTCCTTGGTTTTAGCTACTGAAGTTGCCATTGAAGCCCTTTCCAGCCTATCCTAAACTGGATTGCCATATACAGACACAGACCTACAAAGTCTGCCTGGCATTGGCCTTAGTTCTTCACAGCCGGAGTAGCCATCCAAGTATCACTCAAGCATTCACCCCCTGCAGCCATTTAAGGTTTTTTTTTTTTTTTTTCAAATTTATTTTTGTTTTCTACCATCTATTTTCTAAATAAGGTTCCTCTGTGTTCATCCCACGACTTTTTGAATTCCTTCACTGTTTTTGTCTCGGGAGGGCTTTCTAGGCATCGACCACCCTCTCTGTGAAAAAGAATTTCCTGATATTACTCCTAAGTTTATCACCCATAACCTCAGCTCATGTCTTATGTTTTACCTTTCCCCTCTCTGGGTGAGACTTGTTTTGCCCTAGACTTTTTCATTTTGTTCCGTTAGGCCCTAGCGCACCCTAATCCCTCCATTGCCCCATGTAAGCCGCATTGAGCCTGCCATGAGTGGGAAAGCACGGGGTACAAATGTAACAAAAAATAAAAATAATTCCGCTTTCGAAATGCCCCCATCATGCCTCTTTGTGATTTGGATGCACTGCAAATGAAATGCATAGATGTCTGCAAAATAGGTTTTGAAAATACCGATTTGGATGCTTAAAGAAGAAATCCATCCAATTGGTGCTTTATGACACTTTTTGGATGTTTTTCTCTTTCGAAAATGAGCAAGGTAGCTGTCTATGGCACTCATTTTCAAAGGCTGAAGTGGACATTAATGTGCTTAAAGCATTCAAACCCTGATTTTGCAAAGGCAGGATAGGGAAATCCACCACGGCAGTATGTCTAAATAGCAAGGGAGGGTGGTGGTCTGGGCGTGTTTTGGGGAGGACTAGGGAGGGCCTGAAATCTGGACTAACAGCAATTACAGAAGGGGAAGAAACGTCCTTGTCTTATTTAGACCTGTTTCAGGAATATTCAGGTTACATAAAGGTGCTCTGATTGAGTAGCTGTCTACTGAAGAGATTTATTTTTACTTATTTATTTATTTATTTATTTATTGCATTTATACCCCACTCTTTCCCGCTCGGTATCAGGCTCAGTGCGGCTTACATAGTATAGAATTACTTAGTATCACAGAAAGAACACAGCTGTAGCAATAGTAGAGGTATGATGTGGTTGTTAGGAAATAGGTTGAGATAGGTGAAATGGGCAGGGGATGCAGGGGTAGGAGAGGTAGGAGTGGTGTAGAGTGGGTTCATAGGTTAAGTCTGGTCATTTGGGTAGGCTTGTTTGAAGATTAAGGCATGACACCTCCTTTATCCCCCATTGGTTAGTGTCCCCCCCCCCCCCCCTCTCCTGAAAGTGAAACTGGAAGAGGATATCAGGCGCTATGACAGCTTCAAGAACAATGGGCATTCTTGACAGACCAAAAAGTAGACCTGAAGGATAGCCTAGTGGTTTGTGCAGTGGACTGTAACCTGAGGGATATAGACTCAAACCCCACTTCAACTCTGTTTTACTTTGAATTGTGAGCCCTCCAGAACAGAAAAATACCTACTGTACATAAATATATAAGATACCTGCAAGTCTGAAGACTATTGAAGTGGTCTACATTCAGGTACAATAGGTATTTTTCTGTTTCTGGAGGGCTCACAATTACAAAAACAAACAGTTAAAGTGGGATTTTACCCTGAGACTCTTAGTTTACAGTCCACTGCACTAACCACTAGGCTGACCTGCTCTACATGGAAGTCTATGTGGCCATTTTCTAAGAATCCTGCTGTATACAGACATCCATGTCCCTTGTTTTCCCCTGTTCAGAATTTGGATGTTTCAGTTTTTAAAATGGATGTTCATGCTGGACACCTTCCGCGTATGGACATCCATCTCATATATTTTGAACTGGTTGTATCCTGATCAAAAATACATGTGAGATGGACATCCATTTGGGATGTTCTGACCTGGACATCCCATGTCTTTATAAAATAAGCTACAAATAGGCACCTTCTTGCCCTCTCAGTGTAGTTATAAAGTGGGTTTTAGAAAGGATATATAAATTGTAATTGAGAAGTCCAAGTCAGGACATCTCAAGTTCTGCTAGTATTTTAGAACATGATCTACTGGCATTGAGCTTGGTTTACGACACATGGTGACGTGGAGGGGCATTTTCGATATGACGTCTAAATCTGAGTTTGGACGTTTTACACAAAGCGTCCAAATTCTGAACAGGGAAGAAGGTCATTTTCAAAAAGAAAAACATCTATCTTTTTTTTTTTTTTAAATACTATGGACGTTTTGTATTTTGGACGTTTTGTGATTTGGACGGGGGGGGGGGAGGTTGGTCTGTTTTGGAAAAAAAATGTACAAGTGCAAAACGTACAAAATCAAGCCATTGGGTTGTAGAAGGAGCCAACATTTTTAGTAGACTGGTCCCCCTGACATCCCAGCACAGCAATAGGGCTCCCTAGGGGGCATTGCAGTGGACTTCGTAAAATGCTCCCAGGTACACATTTGACCATTGCTCCCTTACTTTGTCTGCTGAGCCCCACAAAACCCACTATCCCCATCTGTACACCACTACCATAGCCCTTACGGTTGAAGGGGCACCTATATGTGGGTACAGTGGGTTTCTGGTGAGTTTTGGAGGGCATGCAGTTTCCTCCACAATTGTAACAGGTAGGGGGAGGTAGGAGGCTGGGTTCACCTGTCTGCAGTGCACTCCAGGGACCTGCATGCTATTCTGATGGACCTGAGTATAACATCTGAGGGTGGAGCAGAGGCTGGCAAGAAATGTTTTCATCACATTTTGGGGGGTGGGTGGGAGGGACCATTGGGGGAATGAGGGGAGGTCATTCCTGATTTCCTCCAGTGGTCATCTGGTCATTTAGGGCACCTTTTGTGCCTTATTCGTAATAAAAACAGGTCTAGCTCAAAAAGTCTTAAGTTTTAGTCCTGGACGTTTTTGTTTTGTTCCATTATAGCTGAAAAACTTCTAAGAAACGCCCCCTTGAGATTTGAACGGACTTCTGACAGACATCAAAGAAAAATGTTAAAAAATAGCTTTCAAAAATACTGATTTGGACGTTTTTGTGAGAAAAACGTCCAAATGCAGACATGTCACTTTTTAAACATTTTTCTCTTTTGAAAATGCCTGATGGTCATTTATGCACCGATTATGTGCAGCAGAAGCATCCATTTTAGAATCATAAGTGTCTACAATATGAACAGGTCAACATGGGCACATAAACATTTATATTATGAAATAATAACAGACATTTATGTGGCAATTCATAAACATTTGTCAACCATTTTGAAAAATCATAAACTTCTATTTTTTTCTGAAGCTGTCACAGAGCCTGGTATCCCTTGCCAGTTTCACTTTGGGGAGGATTAAGGGGAGAAGTTCTCCTAATCCTTCCAGTGGAGCGCTTCACAATAGGAGCACTTTTCTGAAACCTAGACATCTTGGGTAGCAGGTGTAAAAACCTAATGTTAATCTTTTTGGACATAGACATGCATTCCAATTTTGAAATGCAGAATATACAATTATTTTTTAGGACCACCCTAGTTCTACCCAAAACGTGCCCAGACCATACCTCTTTACCATATTCACTTTTAGAACTTTAGACATTTATACTGGCTTTGTAAAACCAGGATTTAGATGTTTATCCAATATAAACATCTACATGCTGGATTATGCAAATCTTAAACCCACATAGGGCTTCTAAATAAGCACCAAAATCACCCTCATATTGCTTTAGAAAGGCATTTTGGTCAGGTTGAAAGCATGCATCTTTAAACATTTATTAACCTCATTCAACTATCATTTCTACCCATGTATGTCCCTGGTTTTCTATTAACTAATATATAGAAAGGAAGGCCAGTAGCTAAGTTGCAAGTGGTGGGCCCGGTTTACTAAAGTGTGCTAGTGTTTTTAGCACGTGCACAAAATTAGCGTGCACTAACTGTGTA